>NC_056733.1:176703677-176918677 GCF_019279795.1 Protopterus annectens
CCTCAGTAGGAACAGAACATTAGATTGCTCAAATGAAAGTCATAAGGACTAATTCCTTTTGTGCAAGAAAGCTGGTACATCCCCCAAAATGGTAACAATATCCTTGCTGCTACTCAAAATTTCCCAGTTTCTGGTGATAATGTCACAAATAGGTTTGAGATCCAAATGGATTGGGTGAGGGAAGCTAAGGGTCTGGTCCAGTCCACTGTCTGGATTAGTGGTAAGGGGTGTTTGGTTCAAACAAGAACTCTGATTGGATGAGGGAGGGGTTTGGTCCAAAGTAGCGTCCAGCCAGTACTTAAACACAGATTTCAGCAGATGTCCAGCCAAGACGCTTGAGAAAGATACTAATAAGGGAAAGATGTAATGAATAGAATCTATTAAAGAACTGCAGAGAAAACCTCTAAACAGAGTACTAGAATAATACTTTTGAAGATAGACTTTGAATTATGCAGTATCTGGGGCAGTAACATCACTTTTGTAATTTAATCAACTGCTCTTTACCAAATAAACTACACATAAGGAATTTCAGTAAAAAAGACAGTTTTTGGTGGTATCCTCACCCCAAAAAAAACCGAAATGCATAAGACCAAGGGAGGGTGGAGTTAAACTACCTGATATAGCTTCTATAATGTCCTGTTAGATTTCCCACATTAAAATGCCATCTTTAAACAATTGAACTAATCTCTGAAAATGTTCCAACAGGACATCTGTAAAGTAAGTTTTGCACCCTAGTTTCAGAATTTTAATTTAGACCTCCAGGACTGGATTGTGTTATAAGGATTTAGAAATTTTATTCAAAATAACTTTTATGACGTCTTGCAGATTCAGGATAAAGAAATCCCCAAAATAATAGTGTCTGTGAAACAGTCTACAACAATGATTCTTTAACCATTTTATCATATTTTTATAAAATTCTTATCTGTTTTAAAGAAAATAAAATAAAGCTCCCGTTTTTCTTATCTGTACTTGAAGAAAATTATTAAGTTTGAGTGCATGAAGGCCATTATATTAAGCTCTTAAGAGGAACTTTAGGCATTCAGTTTTAGGTAATTTTTACCAGAAAATATTTGCACAGGTCATTTTATACCACTGATAAAATAAAAATAAATGCAAATAATAAACTTGAATGTTGGAGATGCAACCAAGTAGTTAAAGCCAACTGTACTTGTATAATGTTTGAAGACTTCAATATGAGATGGAAGGAATGGTTGCTTTTTCTAGAGGAATGCAGTTCCTAGAGCAACCACCAACATGTGCTTATGGCTCGTTGGACCTGAAATGTATGTGATCTGATTAGAGACGAGCACTAGTAGTCATGGTCTGTCATTTATGGAATGTCAGGAGCATAAAGCAGAATTCTTAGATGCAGTTTCAGATTTTATGGTAATAGGTCTGTATGTAAAAGATGTGAGAGTTAGTGGCTTCTGGTTATGTGTGTTTATCAATATCCATATTTAGAAGGGCAATTACTGCACTCCCATGTTGCAGGCCGACTATATAGGTTCACCATTAAGAGATGAATAGTGTTTGTCAATTGCAGGTGAGGTTATGTTGGTGTAAAAAAGTAAGGATTTGTGAGGAGGGGAGGAAAGTGAGTACATACCTATAAATGGAGAGCCATTCCTGGCTGAGTAGTTGTGGCTTGGGATGAGCAGTTTTGGATTCCCTAGAGCCCTACCACATTTCCCTATGGAGTTTTACCCTATGGCTTGATACAGAAAGTCAGTTTTGCATGAATGTGCATATGTGCGACGTTCATCTAGGCCATTCCCATTTCTGTAACCCGTTATTGAAGCAAGCATTTCTGTCCTTGCATCCAGTACAGCTTAGGATGTTCCTGCATGGCATGTAGAAAGATCAAACACTAAGCAGCATTACTGTAAATTTTATTGGAAAGCTGTGCTCTTGGTTTGATATTCACAGATTGACAACATTCATTTTATTAATTGTTAGTTAAGTGGAGGATGACTTATATGAAAAGTGTTTGTCGAAGTCTGAAAAAGAAGAGCTGGGAGAGAAGAATAGAAACACGATTACAGCCAGAAGGTAAAATTGATTTATTCTTTATCCCCCATGTACACATTTAAGCTCCCTATTTTGAAATGGGGAAGCTTGGACAGTATTCGTGTGCAGCACTGTGTCGTCCTAACATCACCTGTATTACTAAAGACAGGTATATTGTTTATAGGTTCATAGGTTGGTACTAGGCTATCAGCCCTAGGACCTGTACAAGCCTAGCCATAACAATTCCCTGGCTGTTTCTTCCCACAATATTTACTTCCCTGGACCCCTGTCTAGCAGGGTGACTGACGTGATCCCCGGGGTGAATTTCCTATCTCCCATCCAATCATCAAGGTTCCTTTTGAAGAGGTCCAAAGAGGCAGCCTGCTTGACATGTTTGGGTAGTCTCTTCCAGTGTCTGGGGAGTCTCTGGGTCAGGAACCTATCCCTCCAGCATGTTTTGTTCATTGTGATGACAAGGTTTAACTCCCTGGAGTGTGTGTCTGAGTGATTGGGATTTCTTTAAGTGTAGCATGTCCAACAGCTCTGGGTTTGACATGGCCTTGTATGTTAAGCAGAGATCGCCTCTGAGTAGATGATATGTGACAGAGTATAGGCAGAGTTTTTTTAGATGGTCAGCATAGGGCATTTGCTTTAGGCCTGTGATTCTTTTAGTGAGGTATTTATGCGACCTTTCCATTTGTTGCAGATGTCTTGAGAGGTACATAACAAACGGGGCGTTGTATTCTATAATGGGTCTAATGAGAGATGAGTACAGTGGGACAATGACCTCCTTTTTTCTGGATGAAAAGCCCCTAGTGATGAGGTGTGCAATATAGAAGGATTTCCTGACTGTTGTGGCGATGTGGTTATCGAAGGTGAGGCCACTGTCCACCTGTGTCCCTAAGTCTCTTATCACACTTTCTGTGTTTAGTGTACTGCCACCTATGTGGTAATTCATGGGTACATGATTTTTTTCCCAAAGGGGATAACTATACATTTCTTGGCATTGAGCTTGAATCCATGGCTCTGGCACCAGGCATCTGTTTCTGTAAGGCCCTTATGTAGAATATCCACATCATTTGGGGATTCATTAATTGCTGCCAGTTTGCAGTCATCTGCGAACTTTGTAGTCCCTTAGTGTTGGCCTGTACTTCAGAGAAGTAGATGCCAAACAAGAGTTTAGTGAAAAAAATGTTTAGTAGGTGAAGAAATAAAATATTTTGTTGAGTTTAGTTGTAGTCAGCTTTTCAGTGTTTTTTCAAACTACCTTATGGGAAGTAAGTGTAAGCTATAAACTATGCTAACAGGCATGTACAGTAAGGTACAAGTGCAATTCAACCCCACTAACAAAATACATCTAAAGTTGAGCAGTACCTTTGTGTATGGGGACATAGATTGCAATGTTTTTTTTCCCTGTTCCATAAAAATATGAGCAATTGTTTGTGTATAGACCTCAGTCTGTAATTTGGTACTAGATTAATTCAAAGTGGACTTATTTCTCAATCATCCCTATTGGGAAATGGCTGCATTTTCTGAGTAAATGATTCACTGAGTCATGTATTCCTGGCAGGAAGAGTGATTAAATGACTGTATGTTTCTTGATCTGACTATCCACAAATTGTGTATATGTATTTACTTTTCTGATTTTTATCCTTATTTGCAATTAGTTTTTCAGCAAAACAGTATGTCTGTATTATGTATTTGTTATACTTTTTTGCTTGTGGTTCTTTATTATGTTGCATCTGTTGTCTACCGTATAATTACTTATTTTCTTAAATTTCCCCTTGTCTGATTTCATGGCTTGTCTTGCAGGTCTGAGGCTGGTGACTAGGCAGTTCTGACAGGCCAGGGCCAGCTGGCTGATAGTTGTGGATGAATCTAGGTTCAACACCTCACCTACTTAACCTATATAAAATCAAATTTCCTCACTGATAGGGCCTGAAAAAAACACAGCCTTAGCCAACTTGCTGTCAAGCCTCCCTTTCTTCAGCACCTACTTTCACAAACTTACAAAACCACCCAGCTATTCAAACTTGAACAGGGCTGCAATAAAATTTCAAAATTTGCCAGCAGTACATCAAACAAATTTCACCACTGCTTAGCACTGAAACAACTTGACTGGCTAAAACTACCCCATCAACTAAATTTTTCTCAACAACTAGCAGCCCATAACATCATGTGTCAGTCTGAGAAAAGCCCTTCTATTGCCAAGACTGTGAACTTCGCTCCAAAGACCGATGCCTTGTATCTGTTACCAAATCTAGCAGTACAGCTGGAAATGTCATGTACTCCAACCAGGTAGTCAAAAGTATGGAACTCATTGCCGCCAATTATTCGATAGATTCAAAACATACATACCTTAAGATATATATCAGATGTTCTTCTTTGCATGCTCCTTAGCCCCTTAATGACACCTGCCATCATCTCCAAAGCAACTATCTCCTCTTACCCATCTCTTTATCATTAAGTAGCTGATAACTGCTGTTTTTCACTGTAAATATCCCCTAAATCCTTTCTACCTTCACGTAACTCCTCTTGCTTGCTGCTCAACAGTCTGTCTCTACTTTTCCTTTTGCATACCTGTCACTGATCTTCCTCATTGCTCTACCCAACCTACCTGTTACCCTACCTCATGTTCTTAATGCACAATTATACTTTGTTTATTCTTCACACGTTTTCCTTCTGTAAATGTTTGTAAATTCTTTGCCTGTTTTCTTAAATTGCCTCTTCAGTATCATACTCTTTCTACAACATGCACATATTGTGCTGTTTCAACATGTAAACCAATTGTCACATGAATGACCCGTACACTACCTGGTAAGTGCTTCTTTTATACGTATTAGTTCTTTCTGTGTATACCTTTTACAGTCAATTATTGTACTAAGCTATTTGTACAGTCTTCTCATACTGTGTATATTTTTAATAAATTTGTAGTTTTAACAATGTCTTTTTGTACTGGGATTTTATTCTTGGGCCTCTGCTGAAAAAGGGTTACATGTTGCCTAGTCAGACTATCCTGGTAAACAAATGCATAACAAAAAAAAAAATGAATGTGAATGGAGTGAGTGGGAGGAAAGCTGCACTTAATGAGGCTTGCTTTTAAGTTCTGGAGTGGGAAGGACAGTGAAGCCAGCATCCTGTTATCCGTGCATGCTAGGCTTTGAATGACCTGCAGTAGCCTGTCCCCTGTCCCAGAATGCTGAGTGCTGCAACCTCATCTTGGCATGGATATCAGTTGCTTCTTTCTCTGACAGGTGACTGGTTACTTGAGTCACTACCATTATTGATGGAAATCTAAGAGCTTTGCTTATGGGATAGTTTATTAGGTAAGTGGGGGAAACAACTGTTTTTTTTTTGTTTTTTTTTAACAGCAAGCTACACTTCAATAATACAAATATGATATGTGGCTTTAGTTAAATAATTTATTAACTGGGTAAGTGGGCTTGTACCACTTGACCTTTATACAGTCCTACTGTATTGCAAGAACACTCGCAACAGTGAATGAATGTCTTACAACATGGTTACTTCCTGGAGTGAAACAAGCCGTGTACCAGAAAAAAATCCCATGCCTACATGTTAGAAAAGAAGCCGTTTATATGTTAGTAAAGTTGTAGTGAGTATAAGGGGGTGGAATATACATTATAGTGACAAGCTAGTGGACCATACACAGACTGCCCAAAAGTGCTGTTGGACAGAACAAAGTAATAAAATGGAAAAGTAAATGTGAAGGTTGAGACAGTGTGACTAGTTTCTGTGGTTATAATTCTGTTATCTGTGATCTGAAACTATTTGCAGGGAAGGCTACATAAGGAATATGACCATGTTGTTGTATCTTTCGGCTTTTCCCGGTTAGGGGTCGCCACAGCAGAACTCCAGTCCGCTAATGATTGGCAGTAGATTTTTACATACCAAGTTGCCAGCCCTGACGCACAACCTTCAGCAAAGGTACGCCCATTCACGCATGTCTCCACACAGAAGACGCTTTAGCTGAGAATCGAACAGGACAATGTCTTACTATGAGGTGACAATACTACCGCAGCACCACCACCGCAATCAGATCTTTATAAAGAAATTAATCTGGCGTATCTTACCATGTAATTTGTACTGCAAATGGAAGAAAGAGCTGTCTCATTTATCATGTAGGCTAGGAGGTGATCTGTTCCTGAGGGGGCTTGCTGTTGTTTGTGTAGTGAGAATATTGTTGTTTTTGTGATTTGAGGCTGCACAGATGGTCTTTGTTGGGGGAAAGGGTGGAGATAGTTACAGTGAGAATGGTTTGCATTCATTGATCTGAAGCTACTTGAAGTTTTTTTTGGGGGGGGGGGGGCTACTGATTTTTGTCTAAAGTGAGAGGATTTGGCCAGGCCCCTGCACACTTCCTTCAGTGCAACAGCAGGGCTGATCCTGTATGGATAAGGTGTTAGGAACATGGAACAGTGACTGTACCCTGGGGGAGGTAGCATGAAGTTTGCAGCATTTGTCAAAGACTATGCATCTACTTCATAATATCGCATTTTCAGAAGACTGAACTTCAAAACATCGGGACCAAAGTGATGAAAAGCAAATTATGTGATTTTTATGAAGTTGACCCATATATGTGCTGCTCATTTTTACGTGTATATGTGTGGTGCAAATGACAGCTGCTGTGCCTGTGCAGCTTGGCAGAAAAGCTTGTGTCCCAGATCCCTTCACTGTAAGTTGTACCATCATATTCCATTGGGTGTCAACTCTGCAGTGAACCAGGCCACTTTGCTTCCCTAGAATGGGTGAGCTTCTGTGGGCATCTAATACTTAGCCTTCCAAGCTGTTTTATTTCCAGAATTCAGACCTCTAGTCAATCCCAGTATCATCTGGAATCACACTCAGGACTATTCTCTCTCTGTTCTATTTGATGTTCATTATTATGATCACTGCTACAGTAGCCTAAGGGATATTGTTTATATCCTGCATGGGATTTAACAGCTGGCCAGCTTCCAAAGCTTCAGGGCACCTTCTGCATTCTAACTTTTACATTGAACTGAGCTGACTAAAAGTCATGTTTGGGTGCCAAGCCATTCAGGACTTTCTTGCTGCTGAAGAGAGCGACCTCTGCAGGTTTTCAAGGATTGACATCCGTTAATGCTTTTCCATTACTGGGCAGGTAAATTTTCTTTGGGGGAAGAAACCTTCCACTTTACTTTTTCTCAGAGAAAGGTTACTTTTCTGTAAAAGATGTGCATTTACTTTTCTGTAAAAGATGTACATTTAAACTAGAAAAATGTTTTTCTTGACTGATGACTTTTGGGCACTTTTTGGGAGCATACTTAAAACTACTTTTTCTGGAGAAAACTGCTATTTTACTTTTTGGGGGTTTTGGTAAGTGCTCGTAGTGATTTTTGCTGTTTTTTTTTTTTCTGGGAAAAAGATACTTTTTGCTAATTACCTTTTTTACTATTGCTGCTAAGATCCCCTGGGGACTGGGCTCCATTTTCAGCCTGACCAGGAACAAGGTAATAGTTTCTAGACTGGAACTTCTTCTGGCCACAAAAACAGAAATAATGTTAAGCAGCCATTGTCATCACAGCAGGCTGGTACTTTGCCTCAGCCATGTGTGTGTGACTCTGCTGTGGCCAGAGCTGGTTCATCAGATGATTCTTCTTTTTTCTTCAGATCTCCCTGTAGTAGTCCATATAGCCATTTTCTCTACAGCCATTAGGGTCCCCTTAGGGGTTAAAGGAGAGCCAACCTTGTAGTCATGAGAGAAGGGGCAGGGAATGTGCCCCTCTTTAGCCAGAATGTTGTGGCCATTCCTGAAGGAGCCATTGCTGGCAATACTGGGTCTTTTTTTCCACAAATTCCTGTCAAAAAAACATTGAAGGTTAATATATATCTTTTCCTATGTCATTTACTGTGGACAGGAGTAATTTATTGGACTTGGCTCATACTCTTTGACTCTTCTTGCAAAGCATTATCTGTTAAAAGAAAAAGGGATTCCTCTCTCCCAGAAGATCTCCACAAAGAAATTATGTACACTCTTGACAGAATAAACTTTCTCAGAAATTCTGATCTGATGTTCATCTCTTATGAAGGTAAGAGGAAGGACCAACCTGTGCCAAGCAGACTATTTTGTATCAGGCTATTACCTATTGTTACTCCCACCACAACAAAAACATTATAGGCAGGGTCATGGCTGTCTCTTCCAGAGCTTTGGCTTCATCTCTAGCTTTTTGGAAAGGGTTGGACTTGAGAAGTATTGTAGAAATAGCAACTTGGTCCTCTGTGCATACTTTTACAATACATCATAAACTAGATTCCTTCTAGTCTAGGTCAGGCTTTGCTAGGACCACTCATCTTCATTCTCCCAGTTCTTTTAAGCTATAGTGATTTACCCATAAAACTTGGGTTACTGCAGCAGTGATCATGATGATGGAACATAGTGCAGATGAATAAGTAAACTTACCATAAAAATAGATGTTTGAATTATCACTCCTGTAATAGCCCTTACCTCCCTCCACTCCCATTTTTGCCAGGTTGTGGACACCTATTTTTCTTTTGCTAACAATATCCTTTCAAGGCTTTGATCAGTTGGCATGAAAGCTCTGATAGGCTTGGCACCCAAATCTGATTTTCCACATCTCAGATTTTTTTTTAAAGAAGAAACATCTTAGTAAACATGTATGACATCGGCCATCTTACATTTATATCGGCCATGTTACATTTATATAAATGAAAATAAACCATAGAGAGACAGTCTCAGTTGCATAAGTTAAACATTCCAAACCGTGCCAACGCAACTGTAGCTGCAAGCATTATATATAACTTTTAGCATATCCAGTCATTGTTAGTCGACCATTACATAGCTCATTCAAATCCTGCCTTCTTTTAAACCTCATTCCTCCTGTGGATGTATTATGCCCACATTTCCCATTTTCCTATGTAATTTGCTCCTACCCTTTTCTAAATATCCCAGTTCCAGTTGTTTTATCTCGGTTACTGTCTTCACTACTTCTAGCAAAGTTGGTTTAAAGTTTGGTTTCCATTTTCTAGTAATTGCTTTTTTGGCAGCCATCATAATTAAACTCAGCAAGGCCTTACTGTGTCTAGGCAATTCCGATCCTGTGTCATAGCTCAAAAAGATCATCTCCCTAGTTACTCCAGTTTGCTCACACTGCATCTCTGACAGAGCAGTCTGCAGAGAATCTTTAAAGTCTGCCAACTCATTACACTCCCAGAAACTATGTTTCCAGTTGCCTCTTTCTTCTCCATCACACCTCCAACATTTGCTGTGTACCTGAGGAAAAATTATTTGAAGTATGTTTGGGGAATAAACATACCTATGTAAACACTTCCAGGTAAATAACCTAAATCTTCTAGATTTTGTTGCATGTTTGGGAGACATAACATATATACCCCATTGTTTCTTTGTGAATTTCTTATCTAATCTCTCTTCCCAATCCTTCCTAACCTCCTCTGATTGATTCTTATAGTTATCATGCAATATTGTATATACTGTACTAATTATGCCTTTCTTAATGGCAGCTTCTGTTCTAGATTCTACTAAAAACTTTACCAGTGCTGGTCTTTCATTTAGGACCCCCTATTTCTTTGTTTGCCTATACTCTGATATCAGTCCTTGATATGGAAGGCAGTCTCCAGCCTGTAATACAAATAAGTTCTTGGTGTCTTCCCATTCTGTTACCGTTCCCTTTCTAGTTGTTTGTTCCCAATACGTTGGTTGTTTTGCCAGTTTTCTCCAATATAGTCCTGCTGCCTCTTGCCTATAATCTGTATCCCTAATTGCAGTCATCACTATTGGCAGAATCTCCTTTATCCATTCCCATGTTGGCTTAGTTCTTGGAAGACCTTCTGCTACTTTATGAATGTAATATTCTGTATGATTATTGTTGTTCTCCTTAAAGGTCTGTATCCAAAATCCCAGTCTCTCCCTGTTACTTGAGCTTCCTGTCTGTTTCATCATCATGTCTTTCCACTTTGAATTATAGTTTTATGCTTGTGGTATGTTTAGGAGACTTAACTGTGTTGCTCTGAAATACCTCTTCAACTCAAGTAATCCCAGTCCATCCTGTTCTGTTGGAAGAATAAGCTTATCTCACTTGACTGTTACAGTCTTCCCCTCCCAGATAAAATCCTTCAGCTATTTATTAATTGCTATCCACAACTGGTTGTTAAAAATATGCCTGGCTAGTGTATAACACTAAAGGGGCTAAAAACATTTTAACTTCTTGTATCTTACTGTTGATATCCATATAACAGAGCTTCCATTTTCTCAGTCTTTGTATTATCTTTTGTTTAGTCTCTTCCCACATATCCTTAGCTGCTGCACCGGAATTGTTTTTAATCCATATGCCTAAATACTTCATTTTATTATGTCCCCATAAATGTGGATATTGTTGAACCAATTTGTGTGTGGGTACATAATTTACTACTATTGCCTTTGTTTTAGCTTCATTAATTTTGTATCCTGAAAAGGTTTGAAACTGTCTCAGTATGTTCCACAACACTGTAATGTCCCTCTCTGGTTTTGTCATATATAAAATAATGTCATATGCAAATAGAGCCAGCTTTTCTTGACTACCATACTAATTATATCCTTGAATTTCTGAGCCCCTTATTTAATTTGCCACTGGTTCTAAATATAATGCACATAACAAAGAGACGAGAGGACACCCTTGCTTGCTTCCTCTATTAAAGCAGAGATTAGCAGAGGGGACTCCACCCACTTTAATTTTCACCTCCGATCCTTCATATATCCTCCTAATCAACCTTATCATTTTATCAGGGAATGCAAATATTTCCATTGCTCTACTCATAAATTCCCAACTTACTCTGTTAAATGCTTTCTCTGCATCAAGACCCACCAGCAACAGTGATATATTTTTTTTACATTCTACTTCCCTTTGGATCATCACTGTTCTGTTTATGTTGTCAAATGTTTGCCTCACCTCCACAAAACCAGATTGATCCTTATCTGTCAATTTTGATATCACTTTTGCCATTGTTTTAGTCATTATAGACATACACACTTGAGATGGACTTGTATGAAGCTGGGTCTGATGGAGCTTTACCCTCTAAGTATTGCATTCTGGAAAAAAGCAGTAGTAGCTGTTGGTACTTCTCCTCCTCTTAAAATACTGTTAATCAAAACCTTCCAGATCTTTATCAGTTTTTTCCCTCCAAGTTTCCAAACTTCCACAGGAATACATTTTTATCTCATCTCCTAGTGTCCTGTTATTAATTGAGCCTCCTCTCCCTCTAGGCTTGGCATATTTAATTCTTCCATAAACATTTCCATTTGTACCCTTTTCTTGATTTTTATATTTCTCTGCTTTATACAGACGTTTTTATAGAATTCCCAAAATATTTCTAATCCTTCTACAGGATCCCTTGTTATTCGTCTTGTTATAGGCTCCCTAAGCTTGGTGACAGCCCTTTCTACTTTCTGTTGCCTGAGTCGTGCTAAAAGGTTTTGTACTGTAGAGTTATCAAAACACTGTTGCTTAACAGCAGCCTTCCTAAACTCATGCATATTATCGAGGTAATCCCTTATTTTTTATCATTCTGTACCTGCTTTTCCTCTTCTGTGAGATTCCCCCTATTTTGCAATACTTGTCAGTCCCTCTAAATCTCTAAATAATTTTTATTTCTTAACCATATCCCCCTTTCTTTTATTTCCACCCTATTTTTAAATTCCACTTTAATTTTATCCCACTCCCTAGCTCTATTTTCAGAAGTTTCTATCTTCTCTAATAGCTGCCATTCCTTAAATTCCTGATTTTTCAACAGATAGGTGGGAAAGTGCCAGTGTTTTATTTTTATTTCATTACCCTGTGTTTTTATTTTAGTTATTATTGGAACATGATCTAAAATAGTTATTGGGTGCATATCAAAACCTTCGATTAAATGCACATGTTCCTGTGAAATGTAAATTCTGACTAGCCTAGCCATTTTTGTATCTTGGGAAATATGTAAATTCACTTCAGTTTCCTAGTACTGAATTCATATCTTCCATGCCAGATATTTTCATAAATTTCTTTAAAAGCTACCCTCTTTTGTTACATTTCCCTTTCTGAGCCCTCCAGACACATCTTCACTGTTGTAAATCAAATTTCAGTCTCCACCTATAAGTAATATTCCCTGCTGAAAGCTGATTATTTCTCCCAGAATTTTCTTTGGCTCCATTATAGCAATTTTTAGTGGAATATAAATACATGCCAGTGTAATCCTCCTCCCTTGACAGGAGCTCTTGTTGCAATTAATATTAGTACTCCTCTCTTTTCTTTTGCCCCAGATATCCTGCTGAATAACCATCCTGAAAACCTTTTTTTTATCTAATTCTCATGTTCATTTCTTTCCAGGTGTGTCACCTGTAGCATAGCTGTTTGCACTCTACATTTTTAATATAGTTCACTACTCTTTCTTTTTTGTATTTGTCTGTGAGACCATTAACGTGTAAAAACACTATAGAAAGAATCATATTCTTGAGGGATTATTATTCCCACATTTTATGTATAACAGCTTTTTTTTGTTAAGTGTCTAATTCCAGCTTTTGTGTTGCATGCATGCACTGTTTGGCAGTTTAATCTTTTATACAATTGTTTCTATTCGAGCCTGTGTCACATCTTGCAGAATTTTTTGTTTTGTTGAAAATCCCTCAAATAAAAATGCGTATGTACACACACACACACACACACACACACACACACACACACACACACACACACACACAATCTAGCTAAACAGAAAGAAAGATTATCCATGCTAAGACTCATGGTAGAGCCTGTGATTCTATTGTGTGCTGTCTGGTTTTGCCTCATCTTTATAGCTCTCCCAGCTGGGAAGACACTTGAATGGTTTCAGAAAACATTTTCTCTAAGTAATTTCGCTTTATCAGATTGTCTGCTAGTGACATGAGAACCAGATACAGAACTGTTTACTGGAAAAAAGACCTTATAGTATTCATTGTGAAGTTGTTCATTCTCGCCATTCATTCTTCACTGATGGGTTTGGAGCTGATCCATCGGCTCCAACACGGCCGTTAGCAAAGCTCAAGGTTTACCAGTGGCGTGAGATCAAGCTCCTTATCCCATGATGCACTGCTGGAATTACCCCAGATCTAGTTTGCCATGGCATGGATCTCAGGGGTTCTAGTTCGCTCAAGCCTTTTTTGACACAAAATCGCTATTTGTAAGTCTTTTTTTAAAAACTTTATCTCTTATAGATAATTATTCATATATAGCCCTGTAGTTGTCTCTTTAGACCTCTTCCCTTGGTGCTTCATAGTTTAATATATTTGTAGCAGCCTTGTGCGTGGCCTAGTTTTCAGTGTGTGTTTCATTTATATTGCTATATTGTGCATAGTGTAGATAGTGTGCTGTTTCACATTTTGTAGAGTTGGCCTTCCTTTCTCAGGCCATTGTTAGTGTGTGTTTTGTATTCAGTTGGGCCTAAGGATAGCTTCAACTTTTAGGCTATATTATACTGTTGGCCTTTTTTCTCGGCCATTGGTTAAACGGTGTTGGGTTGTTAGTAGTGTTATCTTAACTTTCTTCTAGTCTGTATATTGCTTAAAATGTCTGAGGAAAAAGACAGGCACCCAAAGCCTGGATTCAAAAAATGCCCAGACTGCGGGCAAAAGATGTCTCTCACTGATGGGAATGTTCAGTATGTGTATTGTTTGGGTGCAGTGCACTTGCAGGAGTCCTGTTGCATTTGCCATTCCTTTTCCTCAAGGGTTATTTTAGAGAGGAAAAGGAAGCTTGTGGATCGAGGTTTACTGAAGCATCCTTTTACTGAAACTTTGTCTGACCAGGATGGGGCCAGCAAGTCCTCTAAATCATTAAAATCATTTACTGATTCCAAGGCATCTAAAAAGTCTAAGAAAGTGGAGTATTCCGGGACTTCGGCTCCACAGCTATCTGAGCTGAGTGTCTCTTCTTTTCGGAGCCGGCCCACTGTCTTGGAACCGTTCTTTGAGAGACCTGTATCTCCACTCCTCTAATCGGCACCTTCGGTGCATTTCTCTAGATCGTCTGTCAGCCTCTCGGATTTGGGTATGGACTGATTGGTGCAGAAGCTCTTACGGGCACCAGGCCTTGCCAAGTTGTTGTCGGCTCCGACCCCAGTGTCTGAACCGAAGACCATCATTACGGATTTAACTGCTCCTCCTCAGAGCCGTACTGGATCTTCGGAGCCGGAGGGGGCCCTCCTGCTGTTCATGGAGCCTTTGGATTGGAGACCTGTCCCGGTGTCATTGGTTCTATCTACTCTGACAGCCTCGGTGCTGACTGGGGACTCTAGGGGCTGATACTCTCCTGTCGGGTCCAGGGAGAATAGTCGCACCAACTTGTCGGTGCCGACTCTTTTTCTCAGGGCCTCTGCTCGGATGAGCTCAGCTCCTACCTCCGGCTCAGAGCTCACGGCCTCGGTGCGGGAGGGGATGGCGGTTCCCTCAGATCCATCAACTCCTTCTCATCGGAGCCATGTTGCCTTCGAAGCCATGAGGAGAGCCTTGTCCCCAAAGACATCCTCGACACCAGGTATGGCCTCTTCTTCCCCCAAAGTGCCTGTGTCCACTTCTGCCTCCATCGTCCAGGCCAAGCTTAGGAACTCTGAGCCTCAGGTAGCCCCACAGGGCGCCTCTCCCACTGAGGAGGCCCCCAGGAAGAGATTGTGTAAGAGGAGACACTTGGACTCCCCACAGGAGTCTTTGACATCTGATACTGACTTGGATGAGTTGGAAGGGTCCCCCTGATGCCCCGCTGAGGATATCTCTTTTGCGGAGATGCTCAAGATCCTTAGGTAGAGGGGTGATTGGCAGTCCAAAAGCCCTACTCTACTGAGGACAAGCCAGTTCTCCTGAAGGCTTTCGGGTCTCAACCTTCCATCTCTTGGGTGTCTCTGCCCTTCGATGAGCTCATGCAGCTGGTTACTTGAAGGGCATGGGAGTCACTGGAGTCCATGGAGACTGTCCCTCAGAGGCCCAAGAAGTTAATTTCTGCACCCATAGATAAAGATTTTTTGTCCAAGGGAGTCCCTGCTGATGCTATGGTGGTGGTGGCGGCCACCTAAAAGGAAATTTCTGAGACTTCCTCGATGATCCGTCCTCCTAACAGAGAGTCCAGGATCATGGACCGTTATGGGAAATGCATGTTTAGTTCAGTGACATTTACACTCCGATCCCTGAACTATTTGACCCACTTCACCATACTGAAAAGAGATCTCCTTAAGGAGTTGGGAGATACTCTTCAGGGTACTGTAACTGCAGGAGCTTCTGAAAAAAATTGCCGCCCAGCTCGCTAACCTAAACTCCATCGTGAACTCGTCCATGCGTCTCATATCATATGCAGCTGATGGGACGAGTAGACCAGCGGGTACAGGAGTTGCGCTAAGACGACATTCCTGGATGCACTTGTGTTCCTTCGTGGGGCCCTTTAAGTCTTCATTTGTCAACACCCCATTTGATGGCTCATCTCTCTTTGGGCCCAAAGTGAAGGAAACCCTTACCAGGTCTGAGCAAGAGGAAAAGACTCTGTCTGCCATCGGAGTCCATTTCTCCACCCCTACTCGGCCTTACCCCAAAGGCCAATGGAGAGGAAAAATGTGGTTCCGAAAAGCCCAAGGAGCCTTTCAGGACACATGTGGCCAATCCCCGTCTAGGGGCAGCGGAGGGGGTAACAATGGAAGACGCCGCCCTCGTGGCAGAGGGGGTCAGCAATACCAGGGTGACAGAGATTGCTTCTCTGGTCAAATCTGTCAGCACTCCTGAAGGGAGGCCCGACTGTCCTGCTCTGGAGGCAGCCGGGGGTCACTTGTTTTTATACCCAAATGCCTGGCAAGATATAACAAATGACAGCTGGGTACAAAGCATTATTTCCAGAGGGTATTTCATACCATTCTTCACCCAAACTACTCGCACAAGAAGAATCCCGGATGTTCCACCCAGTTACAGTGAACAAGCAACTGTAGAAGTTTGCAAGTTGCCGAGTCATCCAGCCAGTCCCAGCAGATCAAATAGGATTCGGAACTTACTCAGGATTCTTTTTGGTTCCAAAGAAGACAGGGGACTGGAGACCTATTTTGGACCTGAACAGACTCAACCAATTTGTAAAGAAAGAGAAGTTCCAGATGGTCACACTTCAGTCGATACTTCCTTTATCAGGGAAAGACAATTGGATGTGCTCGATAGATCTCAAGGATGCGTACTACCACATAAAAATGGCCAGGCCATCCAGAGATAATTTGCGTTTCCTGCTGGGAGCCAGTCATTATCAGTTTCGAGCCCCGCCCTTTGGTCTCACTACAGCCCCCGGAGTGTTCACCAAATGCATGGCAGTGGTCACGGCTCATCTGAGGCATCTAGGATTCCAGCTGTTTCCATACTTAGACGATTGGCTCCTTACCTCCTCCACCAGGCATCAACTTATTCAAGCAAGAGAATACACTCTGACACTCTGCCATCACTTAGGCATTACAGTCAACTCAGAAAAATCTGTCTTGTTGCCATCACAGCATATTGTCTTTATAGGGGCAGAGTTAGACACTTCAGCCTCCACTCTATGACCACCAACCGAGAGGGTTTTTCTCCTTCGCCAGCGTGTCAGATCACTAGTGTCAAAGGACAGATCACCAGCCACAGAACTCTTAAAAGTATTAGGTTTGATGGCTGCAGTGATCTTGGCCATACCTTTAGCAAGGATGCATATGCGGATTCTTCAGTGGCTGCTGTTCACCCAGTGGTCCTATCAAGAGTCATATGATTTTGATTACAAACTCTTGCAAGAGAGATCTCCAGTGGTGGTTGATGTTTCTTCATGTAACCATAGGACATCCCTTTATTCTACCCCCTCCAGTAGCCACTGTGACCACGGACGCTTCCCTGATAGGGTGGGGTGGGGGGTATTTTCAGGGAATGACCACCCAAGGCACATGGACGGATCAAGACTCACACCTGCATATCAACGTCATGGAGATGAGAGTAGTACTTCTGGTGTTGCAGTACTTTCAGGACTCTCTTCCTCTAGGGACGATTGCAGTTCAGACAGACAACATGTCGGTGGTCAGGTATTTGAACAAGCAAGGCGGGACCAAGTCTTACCCCATTTGCCGAGAAGCCCTCAGAGTTTGGCAGTGGGCTGTCTCCTCCCAGTGCTTTCTGTTGGCAACACACATCCCGGGGAGATCCAGCGTGATAGCAGACAAACTGAGCAGGGAAATTCTGTTGCCAAACGAGTGGTCCCTCAAACAAGAGATTGCGGACAGGATTTTCTGCAAATGCGGCCAGCCTTGCTGCGATCTTTTTGCCAGTCATGGCAACACAAAATGCAGAAGCTACTTTGCCCTGATTCCCCCTCTGGGATAACCCCCAAGAGACACACTCGTACACGATTGGCCCCCTGGTCTCCTCTATGCATTCCCTCCAATCCCTTTTATACCCAGACTTCTACAGAAAGCAGTGTTGCTGGGAAGGACTATCATCCTCATAGCCTCACATTGGCCTCGGCAGATTTGGTTCCTATTCCTTCATCATCATCTATTGGAGGATCCATGGATTCTGGACCCAGTTCCAGATGTTCTGACACTTCCGTTGGGGGACCTCCATCCCTCATTGCAGTCACTGAAGCATACAGCTTGGCTGCTCCAGTTCCCATCATAGCCAGGCTTCATGATCTGTCTGATGAGACAAGACAGATCCTCTTGTCGTCTCATAAGCTGTCCACCAGGAAACTATATCTTAGTAAGTGGAAGAGATTTTCCATATGGGCTTCTAAGCAGAACATTGATCCATATCAAGCCTCCTTGCTGTCCATATTAGAATTTTTGACTATGAATTTTAATGAAGGAGCTGCAGCTGCTACAGTTCGGGTCTAGTTGGCTGCTAAGTCTAACTTTCATTTCTGAGTGGACAGGCTAAACATAATGTCCCACAAGTTGTCCAAGGCCTTTCTCAAAGGGACCTGCCACATGAGGCTTCCAGTGAAAACTCTGTATTTTCCTTGGAATCTAAACTTTATGCTGTCTGGCATGATTTTTTTCCCCCATTTTAACCAGCATCATCTTGTGATCTCAAATTTTTATCATGGAAAACCATATTTCTGGTGGCTATTACTTCTGCTTGCAGAGTGTCAGAACTTCAAGCCTTATCTATCAGCCCTCCTTATTTGATTTTTCATGCTGATGACAAACCCCTCTTTTTTGCCCAGAGTTTGTTCTGAATCCAATATCAACCAAGTCATTGAATTGCCAGTCTTCTTCCCTAACCATTCCAACAAATTAGAGTACATGCTTCACAAACTTGACGTTCACAGACAGCTCAGATATTATTTGGACAGAACAAAAGATGTTAGAAACTCAGACCAGCTCTTTGTGTCTTTCTCTGAAGCCAGGAAAGGTAGACCAATGGCTAAAACAATGCTTTTGAAATGGCTATCTGATTGTATCACATTTGTTTATTCAGCTGCTAATACACTGCACAAGATTAAAGCTCATTCTACCAGAGCAGTTTCTACATCTTCTGCATTTCAAGCCAAATTACCCCTCAATAACATTTGTGCTGCAGCCGCTTGGTCTAAACCTCATACCTTTATCACTCATTACAAAGTTGATAAGGCCTTCAGGGACAGGGCTTCCTTTGGGCCTACAGTCCTGAAGAATGTATTCCCATGAGCTGCCTGAGATTCAGGGTGCTAGGGACTCTACCCATCAGTGAAGAATGAATGTCGCGATTGAACAATTTCACATTAAGAAGTTATGTACTCACTATAACATTCCATGTGAGTTCCATCTCACCTTCATTCTTACGTCCCTCCCTCCATCACCCACCTGGCTGATAGTTGACCTAGAGCTGATCTCATCCTGGTTATTCAGTCCTTCTCTCTCTTGGGAGAGTAGTTGTCTCGCAGGGATATGGTACACACAGCAAACAAGATCTGAGGTAATTCCAGCAGTGCATCATGGGATAAGGGGCTTGGTCTCGAGCTACTGGTAAACCTTGAGTTTTGCTAACAGCCGTGTCGGAGCCGATGGATCGGCTCCAAACCCATCAGTGAAGAATGAAGGCGAGATGGAACAACTAACATAGAACGTTATGGTGAGTACATAACTTCTTAATATTCTTTTTCATTTCCTTGCTTTCTGTTAAAACTTGTTACTGTACAAAGCTAATGCAAGAATGAGAAAACACACATTGTTTTCTTTTGACGTGCTCTTTTAACCAAGTCTCTTTTTACATTGCAATGCCTACATTTCTTAAAACTAAACAGGGAGAAAGAGAGAAGGGAGAAAAACAAAAAGAATAAACAGAAACACCTATTTACAATTAATATCCCTATTACACTTAAAAATAACTGAAAAAAACTTTATAACATCCAGAGAAAGAGAAAGTAATGCAACACTTAATACTGTTAACTCTATGCAAAACAAAGTTTTTCTTAACTCTCTCCCTCCTCTTCCCCTCTCCTGAGTATTTTTGCGAACATTAATGACATGAAGTAGGGTATACACTTTAGAGTTCCCTACAAGTTTAACAAAGACCAAACAAGTCCAATATTTCCAAATTTTCTTTTTCTGACCTGTTTCACAAATATAATTATTGTTTTTGTAATCCCACATTTTTCATTTCCAAGTTACTGATTTTAATCTCCAAACATTAATGATATGAAGTAGGGCATATGCTTTAGAGTCCCCTAAAGTTTAACAGATTCCAAGAAAGTCCAATATTTCCAGATTTTCTTCTGTTTTCATCTCCATCTCCCAAACCTGGTCTGTGCTTCATCTCCAGTGTACTCTTGATTCTTATAGTCATCTCCTGTGCTTTTTCCCCTCTGTCAAGCATTTCCATTGAAATACCGGGAAGGGTTTCACTAGCAGAGATTCTCTATGGTCTTTATTACCAGAAGAGCAAGAAGCGGAATCTCCTTCTGTTTCATAGCTCACTTTTTGTTGGACAAACTTTTGTCTTTCTTCCTTAGCACATACTTCTTCAAAAAATGTTTTTGTTCCTCCAGGGAAAATGTTTTGAAGATTAGTTGGGTACAGCAGTTTGAATCTCATGCCTGCTTTTCAGCATTCCCTATATAATGAAATAAATGGATTCCTCTTCTGTCTGTTGTACAAGGAGTAGTCATTTTCCACAAAACACTCTATCTCTCACTTTTAGTATTTTGTCCTTCTCCCACAGTTTTGTCAGTGTCTGCTCCTTCTGCTGGTAAGATTGCATTTTTACTATTAAAGGTCTAGGTTGATTTCTAATAGTTAGCTTTGGAGCATACACACAGTGTGCCCTTTCAGTTAACAATTCCTGTTGAGGAATGCCAGTCCAGTTGCTTATTTGTGTTTTTATGAAATTAATACAGTCTGTTCCTTCCAGCTTCTCAGGTACAGCAGAAAATCTCAGGTTTTCTCTATGTGCTCTATTCTCTAATTCTATTATTTTTTGAAACATCTCTTCTTGTGCAGTAGCCTTTTCATTTCATCCTTCGAGTTTTGCATTTTTATCATCTCATCTGTGTATCTGTTTAAAGCTTCTTCCATTTTTTCCAGCCTTTAATTGTTTCATCAGTGTTTCATTTATTTTAGGCAGGTCTGTATGCAATTGCTTTATACTTTCCTCAAGGTTCCTGGAAGTTGTATCTGGAGCTTGCACTTCTTTTTGCTGAACAGCTACAGTAGTTTCCCAGTCAATGTTTTTTTCATTAGTTTTTGTAGCTGATTTTCCTTCAGGTCCTCTGTATTTTGTTTTCCCTGGCTTCCAGGCAGTGCACATACTAATTAGTTACTGAAATTCTCAGAAATCCAGGTCGACTGGCTTTCTGTGCTAAGTTTCTCTCTTCACACTGGCAGAGCCAGAATTTAGCTGCTGTTTAATGTGCTGCCATCTTGGAAGTCCCTTTTCACATTTCAGATTAAGCTGACTGACTGGAAGCATGGAAGGTGCCCCGATGCTTTGTAAAAGGGCTAGTTTTTGTATCTTATGCAGGGTACAACTTCTGTCTTAGGCTACTGCAGCAGTGATCATTCAAACATCTACTGATATGGTAAGTTTACTAAAACAACTTTACCTTCCTTAGTCCTTCTGCTTACTTTTAGTTCCCACCTCTCCAACATTAGTTCATTTACACTTCCACCTGTACTTTTGTCCTTTAGCCTCCTGTGTGTCTACCTTCTTTGCTTTGCAATATTTTCTTTATATTAATAATGATTATTTTTAATGTTTAGAGCGTACTGATATTGCTTCTTTTACCATTTGTATGTGTGTGTGTGTGTGTGTGTGTGTGTGTGTGTGTGTGTGTGTGTGTGTGTGTGTGTATATACATTTTGCTGTCAACGTTTTGCTGATCAGGATAGTAGAATGAAGTCTTTTGTGTCTTTGCCTGTCATGTATCTAACATGGGAATAAACCTATGTTGTGGATCTGTAGTATAAACAAACTATACAATAAGAGGAATAAACTCCTAGCTCGTGAAAAAAAACTTAATACCCAATCATCTAGAAATGAACTCTAAAAGATCAGCAAATAACTGGGATACAGAATCAGATCCTCCAAAAAAATTATGAATTGAGAATTGCCAGCTTTGCTAAGAACAACTGCAAAGCCTTTTTCAGATGTGCCAGACACATGGTGCTGCCTGGCAATGTTAAGAGGTAATAAATGACAACAGCACTTAATTGTCCCCTGAGTATATAGCTAACATATTAGCAAACAAATTCAGCTCTAACTGTACTCCTCTGTCTCCTCCTAACTTTCCTCAGCTTGTTATTGCACTCTCACAACCCCCTCTGATTACCTCCGAGCAAGTCCTGAATGTTCTCTCAAAGGAAAAATGCAGTAGCTGCATGGGTTCTGGGAATATGTCAGTCTGCCTTTTTGTAAGCACTTGGCACTGTCTAGTAGATTTGCTGCCGAGACCATTCCCTGTCTCCCCTAACATTCCTCAATTTGTTAATGCACTAGTACAACCCCTCCAGTCACCTCAGAGCAAGTCCCAAATGGTCTCTCCAAGGACACAAACAGTAAATGCATATGTCTTGAAAATATGCCAGGGTGCCTGTTTGTTAGCAGTGTCTGGTATATTTGATAATAAGCATATTCAGCCTCAGCCTCTCCACTGAATTCATGGCAGAGGAATGGAAAACTTTAGTAGTCATCCCTGTCCAAAGGAGGGATGGTTCCAGGAACTGTAGACCTATAAACTTCATCATCCTTCTTTGCAAAGTAATGGAATGCGTCATTATGAAACCTATTAACAAGGCCATAGGCACTCTACAAACCCTAGACCCAACCCAGTTTGGGTTTGTTAAAAGCAGATCCTGTTGGGTTTTGAGCAAGTCATTGAAGCATCAGACTTTGTTTTATCATTTTGCACTGCCTATCTGGTCCTGGCCAAAATCTTTGATTACCATCTCACATTCTGGCATTATTAGTAATCTAATTAAACTAAATCTAAACCCCTGTGTTACCCACTGGATAGAAAACTGACAAATGGACAGAATCCAGTCTGATGTTTTGTGTTTCACTGTTGCAGTCATTACATTCGGGTTATCTGCTTGCAGTAGCCCTCAGTCAGCCTGATTAAGAAAGTCTTGGATCCTGCGTCAGTTGCTGTCCCTTCTTCCATGACATCAGGTCGTCAGGGGTATAAAACATGCAGCCGATGCCATTACATCCATCTTTCTTGCTGTGCGGTGCCCGAAGCAGAAGCAGTTCATCAGTGCCGGTCGGCCGACTCCTGAAATTTTTGTTTTCGAGTTTCAGAACCGAAGTCTTCAACTAAAAGCTAAGTGCCCCGTTGGGGAAACTTTTTCTTGCTCTAAACCGATGTCAGTAAAAGTAAATAACTGCAATACTTGTGGAATGCAAATACCTCATAAAGATTTTCATTCTTACTATATTCCTTGCCTAGGTCCTGACCACGACGTACCTCACTGTTGGTTTTGTGCCTTATTTAAACCACAAACTATCCGTCGTCAGTATATTTACGCTTCTAAATATTTTGGTGCTCAGTTCAGTCATCCTGATATATCTTTGGTAAGCCATCCGACTACCGACATTCCAAAAAAATGCAAAGATAGAGACAGAGACAGGCCGCTGAGGTCCAAAGCTGCCGACGATGCTTCTCCTATGCCAGTCGCCAGTTCACTGGTACTCAGTGAGGCGCTTTTGTAGCCCCTGATATCCGCTACTTCAGATTCGCAGGCCTTTACCGAGACCCATTTGGAGTCCGGTATGTCGCAAGATGCTTCAGCTGTGGAACCTGCGGATGTCTTTACCTTGGATGGGTCCGGAGCCGCTGTGCAGGCACCGGCTTCTGAGGGTGTATTCAGGCCTACGGACTTGCGTATTAAACCAATGCCATCTTCTTCTTCTTCAAGGCCTAAAACTCGAACCATGCCTAGAAAACTGACGGCCAGACTGCATGGCCAGGCCTCTATGCCTAAAAAACAAATTATAAGAATGGCTGAAGACCTTATTACTTTAATCAGGGGAAGCCGACCTACCTAGGACTGAGTTTGCTTATGATACTTCTGACCAGGATTATGAATTTTCTGTTTCCTCTGATGACCAGGATTTACCCTTATCTGCCTACGAGGATTCTGATCCTGAGGACTCTATTCCCTCTGCATCCCCCCCAGAGGATTTTTCTTTTGGTGGAACCTTGCATACCCTCAGGGAGCATTTTCGTTGGGAAAGTCAGGATTTCTCTGATTCTAAAAAGGGGCTTAGGGATTTCTTACTCCTGCCCCAGCATAGGCCTTTAGCCATACCTCCTGTACTAGACATTGTTGATGATGCCTTTTTGGAATCTAGCTTGGCCCCTGACTCCTTACCTCCTGCTACCAGAAAGCCTGATAGATATTACAGGGTCCCTGACTCTCATAAGTTCCTTTTTAAAAATCCTACTGCGGATCCTGAGACCATTTCACAGGGACCCAAGGGCATTAAAGCTACTGCCAAAAATCCTACCCCCTCTGATAGAAACTCCAGGGCGCTGGATAGATGGGGTAAGAAGGTATGCACATTTGCAACTTTGGCCATTAGGGCCTTAAACTTCCAGTTTCATATGTTAAAAGTATCAGCTGCATATTATTGGATTACTTAAATAGAAAATTATGTTGATTCCTGATTGTGCTGAAAATAAGGATTTACTGCATTCAGCTGAAGTTGCAAAATATACTTTTCAGTGTGGTTTTGATTCACTAGAGACATCTTGCAGGGCTGCTGTAACTGGGTCTGTACTTAGAAGGCATGCTTGGCTTAAGGAGCAATCCTTGCCAGATCATATTAAAGTGAAATTACTGGATGCTCCCTTAAATCAGGACCGCCTGTTTGGCAATAAGGCAGACGAAGTTCTTAAAAAGATGGAGGAAAAAGCTAAATCTATGCAAACTGTTAAATATTTTTTACAAGTACAACCTCCAAGGTTTAGTAGGCATTGGCCTTCCAAGAATTGGTCCTTTCCTGCCTCTTCCAGACCTTCTCAGTCCAAACCCAGATCCAGCAGAGCTCCCAGGCTTCAGTCCCTGGGTATGCACAGGACTAAGCAGTGGGGGTCCTCCACTTCCAAATCTGGGGGTAGTAAAACTCCCCCTATGGTAAACTGTCCCAATGACTTATTTTTAAAACTTCCAAGCACTTCTCAACGGACTGCCTCTTTTGGGGGGGGGGGGGTTGCTCTTCATGCAACGAACTGGGAACTCATTACCCAGGACAAATGAGTTTTAAATATAGTGTCCCAGGGATACAGATTTACCCCCAAATCAGTGGGCAGAGGCTCAAAAGCAAGTACTTTCTCTCTTAAGCATGGGGCTATTCAGTTGGTACCAGAAGAGGAAAAAGGACAAGGTCTCTACTCGAGACTTTCCCTGGTACCCAGAAAAGACAATTCGTGGCATCCTGTCCTGGACCTGTCAACTCTAAACACCTTCTTGGTGATTCCAAAATTCAAGATGCTGACTCTTCACCAGTTGTTCCCTATGCTAGGCAAAGACGCCTGGTTGGCAACACTAGATTTAAAGGAAGCATACCTGCACATCCCAGTCAGGGAGTCTTGCAGAAGATACCTACACTTCATAGCAGGCTCCATGCACTATCAGTTCTCTGCACTGCCCTTCGGCTTATCTACTGCACCCAAGGTATTCGCAAAGTGCCTAGCTCCAGTCATTGCATTTTGCAGGCAAAGAAATATTCAAATATACCCATACCTGGACGATTGTCTAATTCAGGCAGAAAACCAGGACATACTTTTGAATCATCTGGCTTTTGTTCAAAAGGTGCTAACTTGTCTGGGGTACACCATAAATAAAAAGAAATCACACCTGGTACCCTGTCAACAAATTATATTCCTGGGAGCAAGCATGATTGCAGCTTCCCAGATGGCTTTCCTTACGCCAGAGAAACAAATTCATTTGACAACCTACTTCAAACAAGTGGCCACAAAAACCCTGCTATCTGCAAGGCAAATTCTACAAGCCTTGGGGTTCATGGCCTCCTACATTCTTCTAATTCCATATGCAAGACTGCGTATGAGGAAACTACAGTGTTATCTAAAAAGCCTATGGTGTCAACATTCTCAAGATCTAGAAGCAATGATTCCTATCATACCTTGCCTACACCTAGAGTTCCTTTGGTGGGCAGAGGCCTGCCACCAAAACAAGGGATTACTATTCACACTACCCCCTGCTGCCCAAACCCTAACAACAGACGCATTAGACTATGTATGGGGGGCTCACGTGGCAGGGAAGTGCATTCAGGGCAAATGGAACCAAAGTCAAATGCACCTGCATATCAATCAAAAAGAAATGTTAGCTGTACAGAATGCTCTGACAGCCTTCAAGGACCTCATTCTTCCAGGACAATTAATGGTAAAGATGGCCAACACCACTGTTATGTGGTACATAAACAAGCAGGTGGGGACACATTCTTACCCCCTCTGCAGACTAGCCATGGCATTGTGGAACACACCCCTGAGCTACCAAGTGCATCTACAAGCTCAATTCCTGCCAGGAAAACTAAATACACTAGCAGACGAACTAAGCAGAAACCTCATGGACCCACACTAGTGAAACTGGAACCAAGGATTTTCAACTTGTTGACAAGCAAATGGGGGGCCCAGATATAGACCTGTTTGCCTCCCCCCAGAACTATCAATTGGACAAATTTTGCACAAGGACTTCCCTCAAACAAGCTTGGAAAGTGGATGTCCTGTCCTTCAGCTGGAAAAACCTATCAGTTTACGCCTTTTCTCCTCTGCCTCTGCTCTCCAAAGTACTACTAAAGATCTAGCAAGACAGACCAAGGATGATTTTGATTGCACCAGACTGGCCACGCCAACACTGGTACCCCCTCTTGCTCAGTGTGTCACTGTTGGCCCCATGGCACCTGCCTCAGACTCCTACCTTGTTGTCTCAGCGGGAGAACCAGATTCTGCACCCCCAGCTTCAAACACTGAACCTAGCAGCCTGGCTAATCACCTACTCTCTCCTTTACCATCCCTCAGTAAACCAGTGATGGATATCATTTTAGAGGCAAGGAGGCCTAGTACTAGAAATTCTTATGCTGAGAAATGGAAAAGATTATGTGCCTGGAACCAAGCTCAAGGGATGAGTATAGCAGTGCCCAATTTAGCTCAGATTTTACAATACTTAACTGAGATGCTTCACAAGGGCCTGTCCTTCTCCTCCATCAGAATTCGCGCCTCAGCCATTTCAACTTATTATAACACAGAACCTTCTTCTCTCATTCACTGCTCAAGCAGTTCCTCAGAGGGGCCAAAAACTTACAACCATCCAGGAGAGCTCCAACTCCAGCCTGGGACCTTAATTTTGTATTGGAGAAACTCACTCTTTCCCCTTTCGAGCCATCTGCTACTGCAGACTTAAAATTCCTTTCTTGGAAAACAGATTTCCTTTTAGCAATTACTTCAGAAAGAAGTGTATCCAAAGTACAGGCCTTTATGGCAGTGGAGCCTTTCATCATCTTTCATGCGGACAGGGTGTCCCTCAGGACCAACCCCTTCTTCATGCCCAAGGTGGTATCCAGTGTGGCCCTTAATCAGTCCTTTCATGTGCCAACCTTCTTTCCTAATCCACAGAACAAAGGGGAATGGATACTGCACTCACTGGATGTGCACAGACAACTTGGATTCTGCTTGGACAGGACTAAACCTCAAAGGAAATCTGAACAACTGCTGGTGGCATTTGCTGCAGGGGCAGAGGGGAAGGCTATTTCAAAGCAAACCATTTCCAAATGGATAGGCCATTGCATTCATTTCTGCTACAAGCACCATGAAAAACCTATCCCACAGGGGATCAGACCCCACTCAACCAAGGCTGCATCTACCCATACAGCCTTTCTCAGAGGTGTCCCTACCAGGGACATCCTAGAAGCTGCTACCTGGAGTTCTGTACATACTTTCACTATGCATTACCAACTGCCAGTTTTCTCTAAATCCAGAGCTGGCTTTGCCACTGCAGTCTTGCAGGGCCTTATAGCTGGTCCTAATGCTATCTAAATTCCTCCGCCCATCCTTAGCTTTGGGAATCTACCCAGATGTAATGACTGCAACAGTGAAACATGAAGAACATAGTACAGTTGTGTACACTTGCCATAAATGTAGATGTTTGAGTGTATTCACTGTTGCAGTCCTGGTTACCCCCCCTCCAGCCCCCTTACCTTTTTTGGTTATACCTCTACTCTCCTTTACTATGCTCAAAAGCTTTTTGGTGTATTTGTTTTTTTGTTGGAGGTATAACCTTGTATATTTATAGATTTTATGGCTTCCCATTAGGGGCGCACCTGACATCTGGGGCAAGAAAAACTGATGTAATGGTGTTGGCTGCATATTTTATACCCCTGATGTCACGGAAGAAGGGACATCAACCGACGCAGGACCCAAGACTTTGTTAATCAGGCCGACTGAAGGTTACTGTAAGGAGATAACCCGAATGCAATGACTGCAACAGTGAATACACTCGGACATCTATATTTATGCTAAGTGTACACAACTGTACTTTATAGTGAGAGGCATGCTTTCTTTGAAAAGACTAGTTGCCAGTTGTATGTCAGTCCTACCCGTCTGACTTCCAGTTTTCTCAGGAGGAACTTAGAACAGTGGGTGGTTCCTGGTCAGTGGTTTAAAACTAAATGCCCAGAAAATGCAGCATTATGTCCTTTGTCAAAACTGGACACTCATGCCCCTCCCATATGGGTTACATCACTTTTGAAAGTTAACTTAGTCATTCGAGATTCAGTACGTTCATTGACCAAGAACTATCTTTTTTCACCATGTAGCCACTGTTATGGAATCCTTTTATGAAGTCAGACAAATCACCAGGGGTGTTTCTTCCATATCTAAAGTTGTTATCCCTCCCTACTTCTCTCAGATCAGGCCTATAAAGAATATAGTGGCTCTTTTGTTATGTACTTGTCTATGTAGATATTCCAACATGAGAAACAGCAGTATTTCCTTACTAAAAAGAGATAAGGGCATGTCTTCCTTGAGCAATCCTGTTAAGGTGTCTCTCGTATTACCTACAGACTCTAGAGAGGTACAACCTCTTATATGTGTGCAAAAGTAATAACATCCTAAACACTTCCTCAAGAGAGCTTAACTTCCATTGAAACGTAAGTAGGACCTGCTGGTGAGATGAATATATATCCCAGGGAATAGAATCCTTATTTTGTGGAATAGACTTCCTTTAGATATAAAGCGGAGTAGCTCCCTGACCCCCACTAAGTGTAACCTGAATGAATGGATGGGCAGTCATAAATGCACCCTGTGTCTGGCCATTCAAACCCTCATTGAAAGGGGTAGAAACTAGGTATAAATCAAGTCGTGTCACAATGGGTACCTGCAATTTAGGATATTGTGGCTAGGCTACTAATGGTCTTTTGGATCAACAGCCTAGTGTTAACCTATGAGCCTAATATAAATGTCAGATCTCCACATGTTACTTCAGTTCTTATGTAGCCTTGATTGATAGAATCCTTATTTTATATAAGTTATTTACTTAATTTTACCATTCTGTTGTCTCTTGCCTGGGTTGTGGTTGAAAAAGGTCTTCAAAGGTCTAACAAAGTCAAATAAAATTCAAAAGATACCAGAACTTGGGGCTCTCCTGCTATCAGAACACATTCATATGTGTGTAGTTACTGAGACATGGTTGTGGCACAATGACAATGCTCCCACTATACCAGGGTTTAGTAACTATCATGTCTTTGGGCCCTCAGGTAGCTGCCAGAGATTACCTGCATTTGTCAGAAACACCATCACCTCACATCATCTTACCTGCAACCCTGACTCTGAGACCTAGGGATGTAAATCATCCTTGACTCCAGCTATTACTTCATTGTCAGCTACAGATCCCAGTCATTCTCCCAAATGATCATATAAATTGCCTTAACACCATTGATGGGTTAAATATCAAAACAAAAAAGGCATTGTGGTCATTTTAGTTACGACAAGTGTTTTGGACAGAATGATTGGCCTAATGAGTGCTGGAACAGTGAAACAATTATATCACTGGATGTGGTCACATACCTTTTAGATATAAGCTGCGTGATGGAAGTAGGACCTCCTTTAAACAATTGATATGTGGTGATCAAAGAACAGCTCATTGTTGACATTGATTCCCAGATCCCTATCTACAGAGTCAATTTTCAGGAGTGTGTTGTCATTATGATAGTTACAAGGAGAGTCATTCCTACAGAAGGATACCATTATACACTCATTTAGTTTTAATCCATGGTTTTAACAAGAGCTATTTTTTCAGGACAGGTCCTCTTGGAGATCTTGCTGTCCTCTGGGTAGTTTATGATGGCAGACTTGGTCAGCCATAAGCCCTTAACATTAGCTTTGACCTCTGAGAAGTAAGAGAAGTAAATGCCAAAGGGGAGTGGCCCAAAGACTGAAGCCTGGGGTGCACCACCAATGACAGACCTTTTAGAGGAGGTAGAGCAACCAACCCTAACTTCCTGGGTTTTATCCATGAGCCAGTGTGCTATCTAACAAGTCACATAGGGATTGACATTTAGCTAGGAGAATTTATCTATGATATCTGAGTGTGGGATGGTGTCAGAAAGACTTTGCAAGGTGTAGATATATGGTATGCTCTGTTTTGACCTTGTCTAGGCATTCATCAGTAACATTTTTCAAAGAAATCTGCCAAGTTAAGTAGGCAGTACCTGCCCTTGATGAATCTAAACTGGTTTGTGTCTGTATCCTTATTTAGTCCATAATGATCACTTCCATAGTTTTACAGATGAAACAGGTCATCCTTATGGGTCTTTAATTACTTGGGTCTGTTGAAGCCCTGCCTTTATGCAAGGGAATGACTTTTGCTGTCTTCCATTCATCTGGCATGTGAAGCCTGTTTTGAGAATGATATTGAATAGCATCTGTAAGAGATATCAGATGGGTCACATTTCAGGCTGACCAGTAGGCAGCCTGGTATGTTATCTAACCCCAATGATGTTGTGTTCTTGGCCTTAGAAAGTACCTTGAGAATTTGTTGTTTAGAGATTTTTTAGAGGGGGGTAGATGCAGGTTTGTGATCTGATAATATTTGTGGGGGGTGAAGTTTCAGCTAAATTTGTCAGATATCAGATTGGCAACATTGCCTGGGTCCAAGGTTCTGTCTTTTGAAACTAGTAAGCTTCTTTGAAAAGGTTACAGATATTGCAGACAGTAATCTTTCAGTGCATGCTGATTATCTCAACCTAGCTAATGTTTTTGACACTGTACCCCAGGCTGGTATTACTGAAATATTAGACGAACAATGCAACTTGTTCATTTGATGGCAAATTGATTGTTCAGTAGATTACAGTTTGTCAAAGTAAATGTTACCCCAGATTAGTTACAGTTTTATGCCCAGAGAGTGTATCACAGGATCAGTGTTGTTCTATCTTCTGTTTGGCATTTATTTTGCAGACATCTAGTCCAATGTCATGGAAATTTGGTTTACCTAGTTTGTTGATGACTCCAAGCTGAACACTGTTATCTAATCTTCCAGTGATAATAACCAACCCCAGCAAGGACTGGAATGTGCCCATAGCTGGTATACCAAAAGCAGTGTCAAGTTAAATGCTAAAAAGTGCAGAGCTGTAGTGTTTGTCAAAAAAGCTGCTCCCACTTCGTATGTTGTACATGACGCTCTTTTCAGACAAGCATTGTCATAAGAGACCCAGATACTTAACATGGACAATTCTTTCTAATTTGGTCATGTACCCACCATAGTCAGGAAGTGCTTCTATCTAGCTCAGTTAATTTCCAAGAGAATGTCTTCAAGACCCAAAGAAGTCATCCTACTTTTGTACTCTTCCCTTGTCAGACCCATCATCAAATGCATTGTCCCCTTTGATATGTGCAAATCCAAGCATATCGCTAACTGGAAAGTCCTTACAGATTTCTAACCAAGAAAATGCCACCATGGGGGATACAGTCAAAAGGCCTTAATTGATTTAACTATTCCAGTAGATTATCATGACCTACTTCATCTCAGAGGTGTCTTGCCATACTTTTCTAGCCATGAAAGACTCACTGTTATGTGCTGTCCTATTTCATTGCAAAACTAGTAGCTATGCAAACACCTGCACTAGGGACCTAAATCTACAGCAACATATAAACAGTGTAATGCTATTTGCTAGTTACTCCTTTTGTAACACTGTTTTATTGCTTGATAAGCATTCATTTTAGCATATGCATTGCGTACATTATTGTTAATTTGTATTTCGTTGATTATACAGTGATTTTAAACATGAACATGAGCAAGACTCTCAAGCAGGATGGGTTCTTAACTCAAGATATTCCCAGTTTATCGAATAAGTTACCAGTACAGGTCAAACAGTGTACTGCTTTGGCTGCCTTATAAGGTGGTCTTTTTTAAATATTTTTATTAAATCATTGTATTTTAAGCTGTAACATGGGTATACAACACACATTACTAGAAATAAAAACAAACTTATGTTTCCATTTGTTACTGTCACGCAGTATACATATTTTCTTTTTAACAATTTTCATTCACTCCAACATTACACAAGTTTCTCAATTCCTGCCTCCCCTTAAACCTCACTTCTCCTCCTAAACATTATTCTGCATATATTGTTCCCATAAATTCCATGTAGTTCTATGAAGTCTGCTCCATCCATTTTCAAAAGATTCCACTTCCAGTTCTTTTATCTCCAGATATCCAGAATTTCCTTATGTTGGAATAGATTTTGAGTTCCACATTTTAGTAGCCCATAACATTTAACTTGGAAAGGTCTTACTATGTTTAGGCAATTCAGATCCTATAATCCCAGCTCAAGAAAATGACTTTCTTAGTTACGGCCACTTGTTCCCCAAACAACATTTCTGTCAAAATTCTTTGTAGGAAATTTATGACATCTGCCAACTCACTAGATTCCCCCAAAATGTGTTTCATATTACGCCTTTCTCTTCCCCTACCATCTACCCTAGGAAAAATCCTTTGAGAATAAAAGAAGCTGTACAGAAGCTTCCATTCAGAAATTGTGGACTTCGTTGCATACTGAGGAGCCTTACACATTTCTCTCATTCTTACTTTGTAAATTGCCTTTCATTATTTTTTCCCAATGTTTCCTAATCTCCTGCAATTGAATCTTATTAGTTATCATGCAGTATTTTATACATGCTACTTATCTCTCCTCTAAGAGCAGCTTCTGTTCAAGACTCCACTAAAAAAATCTACTGAAGCTTGTCTTGCACTTAGTACTCCCCTACCCTTTTCTCTTTGCCTTGTCTGTCAGTGGTTACTAGAGTATAGGCCATCTCTAACCTGCACTTCACACTTCTGCTTGGTGTCATACTGGTTTATTGCATTTATTTTCCAAGTTATTTACTCTCAGTGCCTTTTTATTCCTTTGCCAACTTCCTTTAGCAAATTCCAGTTCTCTCTTGCATGTTTCTGTACACATAGAGCAGACAATCCTACTGGTAAAATCTCTCTTCTCCTTTCCCATACTTGTTTAGTTCTTAGATTACTGTAGTCTACTTTATGAATATAATGGTATGCATTGTTGGTCTCCTTAAGGCCTGTCATCCAAAGTCATATTCTCTCTTTAGCTCTCAAACCATTCCCTAGTACCCCATCATCTTTTTTTCCATTTTGATTTATGACCTTCTGTTTGAGTAATGTATATGAACATTAACTGTGAAGCTCTAAAATACCCATTCAAATCGGATAACCTTAAAACACTTCATGATATAGGACAGATTAACTTATTCCACTCAACTCTTGCCCCCCAAAATACATTCCTTCAACTATTTAGTAATTATAATCCACAGTGTCTCTTCTGTTTGATCTATACAACAGGTCAGGCACATTTGTAAGACTAAGGGAACTAAAACAGTATTGTCCATATGCATAACCAAGAGTTTACAGTTTCTAAATTTTTGTATTTATCTTTTGTTTAGTTTGTTCAATTCCGTGGTGGTGCACCGGTTGCGTTGTTGCCTCCCAGCAAGAGGTTCTCCCGTTCAATTCTCGGCTGGAGTGCGGGGAGTGCCTTCTGTGTGGAGTCTGCATGTCCTCCCTGCAGTTGGGTGGGCGATCGAAAGAAATGCATAATGGGCGTGCCTTCGTTGAAGGTTGAATGTCAAGCTGGCACCTAAGCGTTCGTGAAAAATCTACTGCCAATCATTAGCGGACCGGAGTTCCACTGTGGCGACCCCTAACCGGGAAAAGCCGAAAGACACAACAACAGCAGCAACATATTTCGTTTAGTTTCTTCCTGGATATCCTTAGATGCATTATAGAATCCTTCCATGTCCCCTTAATTATGGGTGTTGCTGAACCAGTTGGTGGGTGGAAGCATAGTGTACTCCTACAGTATAGCATGATTTTTTTAAACAAGAAATATCTTTATTAAATTACCACTTATGACATACACAATAATACATTTATAATAACGAAAGCAAACCATATTGACACAATGCTGTTTGCAAGCATTTTACATCACAAACCATACTGACATAATTCTGATTGCAAACATTATTTCTAGCCAGTCATTGTCAATCAAACATTATATAGCTCATTCAAGTCCTGCCTTCTTTTAAACCTCATTCCTCCCCTGTATATATTGTTCCCACAAGTCACATTTGTTTCTATGTAACTAAGCTAGGCAGAAAATCCTACTTAGAAATCAAGTTTGGACCAAATGGCGTATCACAAAAAACCCTGAAGATCAAATAAAATATAGACAGCTAAGAAATGACACAAAAAATCCATTTTGTTAGATAAAAAAAAACTTCTACCAATTACAGCAAACCCACCAAAACAAACCTCAAAAGTTCTGGGCAGGCATCAATAAACTCCTACACCCAGGACAATCCACCACTCACACCCCCTCAGGCACTAACCACAATAGTCCTGAAGATGTCGTTGATACCTTTAATAGTTTCTTTACTGAGACCATCCAATCTCTAGCCAACCAGCTATCTCCTGATGGCTTAAGTCCTACTACTTCTATACATAGCTCTCAACCCTCTTTTCACCTTCAACCTGTTCCCACATCCATTGTTCATACCCTTATTAAGAAACTCAAACCTACCACCCTTTCAGCTGATCTCTTACCTGCTGAATATCTGCAAAAAGGCCCCATAGCCTATCCCATCTCCATTCTGATTAATAGAGCTATAACCGAAGGCTCCGTCACCTCTATCTGGAAGATATCTCATATTATCCCTCTGTATAAAGGTGGGAACTTATGATTTAGCAAATTATAGACCCCCTAGCCATATTATCACCCCTGGCGAAAATAATGGAGAAATGTCTACATACACAGCTGATAATTTTTTTTGGATAAGATAGTTTTCCAGCCAACTGTCAACATGATTTTAGACCATTTCACAGCACCACCTCTACCCTCCTATCTTTTTTTGATGCCATTAACAAAAATCGCAATAATAACCTTTTTTCCTCAGCCCTCTTTATTGATCTCTCTAAAGCCTTTGACATGGTAAACCATCATCTACTCATAAATATACTCAGATCCTTTTCTCTAGATAAGCTGGCCATATAATGGTTCCAATCTTGCCTAAATGATAGACGGCAAGCTGTACTATGGCAAAACAACTTATCTACCAGGTTTCCCATCACCCTTGGCATTCCACAAGGTTATGACCTCTCCTATTTTCTATTTTTATTAATGACCTGCACACAGTCATTCCACAAGCCACCTGTATTCAATATGTAGACGATTCCACACTAGTATGCTCAGCCACTTCCCCCTCTGATCTACAGATTCTAACCCAAAATGTGTTTAAAATAGATGAAAATTGGCTCCTTAACCGCTGGCTCATATTGAATCCTAAGAAAACAAAACTATTACTATTCTCTCAAACCCATAGGTTCTCCCCACTTACCTTTACTGTTAAATCAAACAATAGCACCATCATATCTCCTGATCCCTCTAGCAAACTACTAGGGGTATTAATTGATACCAACCTTAGGTTTGATATGCATATTAATAATATAGTCAATAAAAAACTTGGGTCCCTGTTTAGGATTAAGCCCTTCCTTACCCCATTAGCTAGGTTTATTATTGCCCATACCCACTTACTCTCTACCCTCCTTTACGCCTCCCCCATATTTACAAACCTGAGTAAAAATTACCTCAACAAATTGGCAAACTCCTTTAATAAAAAGAGCAACAAATGCAGCCACTGTAGATAAACTTCACCTTCTCCAAAAGTGTGGAACAATAAGCATAAGTAGAAAAAATGGAGAACGGAGAGACCACAGCATAAAACCAACGTTTTATTCAAATCCAGAAATTCAACAGGTACCAACAGTAAGCGCTTTCACATCCAACTGATGCTTCTTCAGACTTCATTCAAACAAAACATTCACTCCATTTAAATACATCATCAATTAGATGAAATAACCAATTAACCAATTTCTGATCTTGAAGGTAAAATCCTTTAAAACATAATAAATATACAAGACCTACATCTATATGAGCATAAATATAAAAATATATAAATCTATTAAAAGTTACTTGAGCCTTCTAGCTGCAAGTAAAGGTTTTATAGAAGCCCGCTCATTAAGACCAGGGCATTTATCGGCCTATAGCTTAACTATCCAATACAGTTCTTTTTGTTCAGTAACATTTTTCTTGTCTCGTAACCTTAAGCCACATTCTACCCTACAAATAACTAAAAATTGAAAGGTATGTGTTCCATTGACCCTTATATGTTTAGCTAATGCACTTCTTTCGATATCATCATTGCGGATAGCCAAAAGATGTTCCCTAACTCTATCAGGAAGTGACCTATTCGTCATACCTACATAAAATGATGAGCAGTCATTTCAAACTGCTAAATATATCAAATCATGAGTGGTGCTTATTCGTGCTCCACAACAATCTCTTTAAATTCCTTTTATTCTTATATATAAAATGTGGTTTATCTCCCACAAATTCCGTTTCACAACATCCCTTACTACAGCAATATTGCTAGAGTATTGAAGACTTAAAGATGTCCTATTCAAATTATATTTACCTTTTTTTCGTGATAGAGTTAGGGAACATCTTTTGGCTATCAGCAATGATGATATCAAAAGAAGTGCATTAGCTAAACATATAAGGGTCAATAGAACACATACCTTTCAATTTTCAGTTATTTGTAGGGTAGAATGTGGCTTAAGGTTACGAGACAAGAAAAATGTTACTGAACAAAAAGAACTGTATTGGATAGTTAAGCTACAGGCCGATAAATGCCCTGGTCTTAATGAGCGGGCTTCTATAAAACCTTTACTTGCAGCTAGAAGGCTCAAGTAACTTTTAATAGATTTATATATTTTTATATTTATGCTCATATAGATGTATGTCTTGTATATTTATTATGTTTTAAAGGATTTTACCTTTAAGATCAGAAATTGGTTAATTGGTTATTTCATCTAATTGATGATGTATTTAAATGGAGTGAATGTTTTGTTTGAATGAAGTCTGAAGAAGCATCAGTTGGATGTGAAAGTGCTTACTGTTGGTACCTGTTGAATTTTTGGATTTGAATAAATCGTTGGTTTTATGCTGTGGTCTCTCCGTTCTCCATTTTTTCTACTTAAACTTATATAATAACATATCTAGATTTGCCACTGGAGCTGCATACAGAAACCACCTTTGTAATATATTGGCTCAGTTAGGATGGTTAGAATTGCCTAACCAACTCCTATACAAACAAATTATAATTGCACATAAAGATTCTTTATCAGCCTGATAATACACCCATATTCAATAACCTTATTACCCCATACAATAACCTTAAGACCCTCTGCTCATCCAACAGACCACTAGTACAAATAGTTAAAACCTACAACACAGCCGATGACTCCTTGTTCTCTAACTCTGTTGGCAAAACCTGGAACTCGCTGCCTACTGATCTTACTTTGGTTTCCTCAATAACCCTTTTCAAAAACAAACTTAAACAATACCTCAATATACGTTGGCTATGCCCCTGTATTTACCAGGCTAACTCTTAGGTCAAATGACAATTTTTACTGTACCTAGTTTGTATGTCACTGTTAGCCCATGAACTGAGTGATCATTAACACATCAGACTTGTGTCTTGGTATATGATTTCTCTGTCGTGTTATTCAAATGAATTCTCTATCTGCATCTGTCATGTATATATTGAACTGTTATGTACTTTCATTTATAAATTTAATGAAATGTAATTAGCTGTCATGTTCATTGTTGGAGCTTTTCTCCCCAGGCCTCTGCTGAAAATGGACATATATCCAGTCGGAGTAGCCTGATCAACAAATGTAAAATAAAAATAAAATAAAATTTGCTCCTACCCTTTTTTAAAGATCCCAATTCCATTTGTTTTATCTCTGTTACTATAGTCACTATTTCTAGGGCAGTTGGTTTAGACTTGGATTTCCATTTTCTGGTAATTGCTCTTTTGGCAGCCCCATAATTAGACTCAACAAGGCCTTACTCTATCTAGGCAATTGCAATTCTGTATCATAGCTCAGAAAAACCATTCCCCTAGTAACTCGAATTTGCTCACCCAGCATCTCTGACAGAGTAATCTGAAGGGAATCTTTAAAGTCTGCAAACTCATTACAGTCCCAGAAAATATGTTCCCAGTTACCTCCGTCTTCCCCATTACACCTTCAACATTTGTTGTGTACCTTAGGAAAAATTCTCTGGAACCTACTTGGGATATAAAAAATCTTTGTAAACATTTCCAAGTAAAAATCCTAAATCTTCTAGACATTGTTGCATATTTGGGAGATACACATCTACCCCCCATTGTTTGTGAATTGCTTATCCAGTCTCCCTTTCAAATCTTTTCTAACCTCCTCTGATTGATTCTTATAGATGTCCTTTTATTCTCATGTTGCAGTATTCTAAACATGAGGGATCCTCCACCTGAGGCGACCTGAATGTCTGGCCCATATACAAAAGCTTAGCCTGGCTGCTGTATGTTGCGCGAGAAGTTACACCTAGGTACAGTAAACCATGGGCCGTAAATGTGACGTCCGCACGCACAGACCTCAGGACTTCTCTACCTCCAGTTGAACATTAGCCCACTTGTTCTGTTTCGCACCAAAGATGTCTAAAAAGATAAGTACTCCATTGGGGAACCTTTATTTTTTCTAGTTCTGGTTGCTATCCTTTGCTAAATTGTTAGCTGATTCTGTCCATGTCATCTAGGAAGGGAAGTTGCTGTCCTTTGCTAAATTGTTAGCTGATTATGTCCATGTCATCTAGGAAGGGAAAATGTAAGTGTGGACATCAAATCCTGCACAAAGACAGCCACGACCTCTGCCTCTTTTGCTTATGGCCTTCCCATGACTACAAATCCTGCTGTATTTGCCAGTCGTTTGTTCCGAAGACCCTACGCAGCCGTCTAGCAGCCCTTAAACTTTTTGTTGAGAACCAACTTCTTAAAAGACTAGCCTTGGGTATGGAAGCGACGCCCGGTGTGTCAGACCGCCTAAGAAAAAATCCAAAGTTTCAAAGCGTGGAAAAGCACCTCCACCTCCGGATTCTGTTGTCCTGCCAGCCACCAATGTAGGGGCTGAGGTACGCCTGATGACTTCGGCGACTATGGCAGGTTCCATTTCGGGCACCACTCTAGTGTCTCCGACCGGTACGAACATGGAGGTTATACCGACGTCAGTGTCTAATGTTGTGGGGGAGGGCGGTCCAGGTATGCCCGAGCCTTCTTTGCCAGCTTCCATTTCTGAGGAGACTTCCTCAGTTCCTACTGTTACCTTAGATTCTAGGCCTATGCCTCCTCAGACCTGACCTAGGATGCCCTCACACAAAAAAAAAAGCAAAAAACTGAACACTTGTCTGCTTCCACTGAGGGTATCCCAGATTAGCAAGCATTTTTCCAATCCTTTTTCCAGGCCTTCATGGCCCTTAGACCTGCCACTTCATAAGCCCCATCTGCTTTGCCAGCCTTGAGCCCAAGGCCTTCATCCTTAGGCCTCTTGCCTCAAATTCCAGAAGAGGAATCTTCCTCTTCATCTTCTGATGAGTCCCTTTCTTATACTTCACAACTGGCCTCCCCCTTAGGATGCTGCTCACTGGAAGAGGACTCCCTAGAAGGTGATTCCCCACCAGAAAATATTACAGTTGAGGAAGCAATTACCACAATAAGGGAGTATTGCAAGTGAGATTCCACTCAAATGACAGAGGTTCAAAAAAGATATTATGAACTTCTCCAGATGGAATCTCCTTCTCCCTCAGCCACCCCTCCAGTTATCCCTGCATACTTGGATGCCTTTGACTCATCCTCTAAAGCTTCTGATTCTCAGCCACCTGCACAAGAGAGTCCAGACAGGTTCTATAAAGTACCTGACTCATTAAACCCCCCCTTGGCAGACTCAGCTGTAATTGGTGTTGCACCGGATAAGCAGTCCAGGCAGATTCCCTCCTCGTCTTTGCTTTCGTCAGGTAAAGACAGCAAAATGATGGACAGGTTAGGGAATAAAAGTTATATATCCTCAACCCTGGCCTTCAGTGCCATCAACTACCAAACTCATATGGTAAAATATGCCCTGGTTCTTATATCCCAGGCCTTAGATCAACTCAGTGCTGTTCCTGATTCATTCAGCAAAGTACAGGTTGCCTCTACCCTTTCATTGGCTGCACAGGTCTCTAGGCATTCAGTAAAATGCAGCTATGATGTTACAGAAGCATCATCTAGATCAGCTGCCTCTGCTTCTGTCCTTCAGCGGTACTCCTGGCTTAGGTTAAAACCTCTGCCTAATGATTTTAAAATCATGGATGCTCCACTTGATAGTTTTCTTTTTGGTAAACCATCAGCAGAGCTTTTTAAGACCCTGCAAGAGAAAAGCAAAGAGTTGCAGGACCTCAAACATCTCTTTGCATCACCAGTGCCAAAGTTTCATAGAAACTACCCTGCCAAACCCAATTTTGTCAGGAAGGCCTCCTCATCACCCTCTTAAAATAAAGAAAAGGTGCCAGGAAATCATCCTCTGCCAGGCATACCTTCCCCCAATCTACTCCTAGAAAGCCCTTTCCTAACAGGCCCAACAATGCATGACTGTCAGAACCCTACCAACAATCTTCCCCTTTCTGCCCCCCTCTCTCACTATCTTCCCCTGTGGCAACACATCACATCAGACAACTAGGTCTTGTCAATAGTGGAAAAAGGATATTTCATGACATGGAAAGAAAAACCCATCCCAAAAGGAATCCCACATCCTCCAAAGGATCTAATTTACCTCATCTCACAGGTTATTCAAGATATGGTCTGTCAGGGCACAATTCAAAAGGTCCCACCTGGACAGGAAGCCTAGGGTTTTATTCCAGACTCTTCTTAGTTCCAAGAAAGGGTGGACCATGGAGACCCATCCTGGACCTGTCCCTCTTAACCCCCTTTCTCCATGTTCCCTCCTTTCACATGCTTTCCCTTCAAACTCTTCTTCAACTATTGATCCTCCATTCTTATCTGCCCACTTTAGACCTGAAGGATGCAAATCTTCACATCCCTGTTCACCCATCTTACTGGAAATACCTGCATTTTACTGTGCAGTCCTTGCATTATCAGTTTACTCCTTGCCTTTTGGTTTGTCCACAACACCAAGAGTGTTCACAAAATGCCTAGCTCCAGTGGTAGCCTTTTGCAAAACAAAAGACGTTCAGATCTACCCTTACCTGGATGATCTCCATATTCAGGCAGATCATCCGGATACCCTCCAAATGCATTTACTATTAACCATTTTCCTCCTTGAAGCTGTAGGCTTCACCATCAACAAGCTCAAGTCCTCCCTGACTCCTTTACAAGATCAGGTTTCCTGGGGTGTAGAATAAGAACATATCTGATGAAGGCCTTCCTCTCCACAGAAAAGGTCACATTTTTAACCTCATACTTCAAGGGCGTACTCCTAGCCAGCAGCATTTTGGCCATGGAGTTTCTACACCTCTTGGGCTTCATGGCAGCCACACTTCCAGTGTTGCCCCCAGCCAGGCTACACATAGGTTCATAGATTAGTACTAAGCTAATAGCCCTTGCGAGCCATTTTAAGCCTACCCAGTTATCCCTTGTGAGACTCAGACCCTGCACCTTGTGTTTGTAAAGCTAACACCTTAACCATTAGGCCATCCTCCCAACCCCAAGAGAAAGTTTCAATGGTACCTAAAGAATGTTTGGTCCCAACATGTCTACCCATTAGAATTTCAAATTCCTTTCCTTCCATGTCTCAAGAAAGAGATTTATTGGTGGATCCAGCAAGTTCATCTGAATCCAGGATTGCCTCTACAATCTCTCCCTGCAGATCAGCAGATGTACACAGATGCATCAGACCTGGGGTGGGGAGCAACTATGAATGGTCTGAAGTTTCAGGGCAATGGGACTGCCATTAAAGGAAAAAAACACAAACGTCAGGGAAATGACTGCCCTTATCCTAGCCCTAAAGACATTCCTTCCCTTCATACACCCAGGGCCTCTAAAAATCTTCACAGACAACACCACAGCCCTGTGGTACTTCAACAAACAGGGAGAGCAAAATCTTACTTACTTTGCAGGCTGGCTATCCAAGATTGGGAAATGGCCACTCTCTCCAAGGTAATGCAGCAGTCAGTTTACATTCCATCACAAAACAGTGTTTAGACGTATGCTGTCAGCAGGTCAATATTTCTGAACCACGAATGGATGTTGCACAGGGATGTGTTTCTAGATATAGTCCACCGGTGAGGTACACCTCGGATAGATCTGTTTGCTTTCCCTCAGAACAGACAACTACAGCTATTCTGCAGAAGGACTCCCTCTTCTCAGGCATGCAGAGTGGATGCATTTTTGATTTCCTGGAAAGGGATTTTTCTTTATGCATTTCCCCTACCCTCTCATACAGAACGTCCTGCTGAAGATTCAACAGGACACTCCCAAAATCTTGCTGGTGACTCCCTTTTGGCCAAGGCAGCAATTTCCCCCCTTCTTTTTTCACTAGCCAAGTGCAGTCACCACAAGTTACCTCACAAGGTGGACCTCCTCACACAACAGAAGGGGACTCTTATCCACCCACACCTGCAAACCCTCAAATTGACCCATGGGTGATAAACTTCTGATCCCTTTTAGACATCTTTACTCAGAGGATGTGCTTTCTGTCCTGCAGGAGGCCAGGAAACCCACTACCAGGAGATCTTACCTATCTAAATGGAAAAGGTTCTTCAATTGGTGTCTTCACACACAACTAGATCCTTTTCCGGCAGATGTACCTCCAGCTATGTCTTAACTTGTGTGAACTACTTAAGAAAGGACTTTCAAATTCCTCAGTGAAAGTCCATTTATCAATGATTTCTACTTGCCTACCTCTCAATCCACCTTTGCTATCCAGAGTAGAGGTAAAACTCTTTCTTAAGAGTGTACTCCATATCAGACCACCAAGAAAACCCATTCCCCTTCCTTAGGACCTGAAGTATATTCTAGAAGTACTCACCACTGCACTTTTTGAGCCAGCAGTGTCAGCCTCCCTGAAGATGTGCACTTGGAAAACAGTGTTTCTAGTAGCCCTGCCTTTGGTTAGAAGGGTTTCAGAGCTACAGGAACTCATGGCTATCCCACCTTACCTGATATTTCATAAGGATATGGTCTCTCTTCGCACAAACCCATCCCTCATGCCTAAAGTGATCTATGAACTTTTGCTTAATCAGTCCATCCACTTGCCCACCTTTTTTTCCTTCTCCACAGAATGACAGTGAGAGAGTGCTCCATTCCCCTGATTTTCACAGGCTACTTAGATTTTACCTGGACAAGACTAAGAATATAAGAAAGTCTGATCAGTTGTTTGTTTCCTTTCATCCCAGGGCTCTGGGGAAAGCTGTCTCCGAACAAACAATTTCTGCCTGGATTTCCAACACTATTACCTTCTGCTACTCTTTCCATGGCAAACACCTTTCATGTGCTGTGAGGGCCCACTCTACTATGGCTGTGCCCTCCTCGGGGGCTTTTTTCAAAGGCTTAGATACTGCCACTGTCCTAGAGGCAGCCACATGTTCTTCAGTCCACACTTTCACTAAACATTACAAGCTGGACTCTATCTCCAAGGCTAGTGCAGGCTTTGCAAAAAACATCCTGCATGGTTTCTTGGAAGGTTCTTCTTCTGCCACCACCCATAACACATGCTGAGCTTTGGTACTCCCCCTCATGTTTAGAATACTGCAACATGAGAGTAGAAGGACATAGAATAGTTGTGTAAAATCTTACCATAACCATAGATGTTCTTTTCTTCCATGTTGCAGTATTCCTATCTCTCCCTACTACCCCCACTAAGAAATCTACCTATTCTTCTCCTTTATATTCAGTTAATTTTCCCTGTCTGGTTGACATCCTGATCAGCTTCCCTTAGACTACTGTCTGGGGCATTCAGTTCTGAGGTCTGTACGTGCGGACGTCACATTTGTGGCCCATGGTTTGTGGTACCTACATGTGATGTCTCACGCACCTTACAGTAGCCAGGCTAAGCTTTTGTATATGGGCCAGACGTTCGAGTTGCCTCAGCTGGAGGATCCTTCATGTTTAGAATACTGCAACATGGAAGAGAAGGACATCTATGGATGTTCTTCATCTCACATTGCTGCAGTCCTTACATATGGGTAGTCCGCTGTCCTCGGTCGGCCCGAATACCAAAGTATTAGGCTGACGTCGGTCATGGGCGCTCAGATCTGACATCAGAGCGTCAGGGTATAAAAGCGCATGACCGACGTCATATCCTCAGTCTTTTTTGCCGCATGGTCCGATGCAGAAGCAGCATTGCGAGTGCCGTTCGGCGTTCTGAAATTTTCGTATTCTGAGTTTCAGACCGAAACCAAGTTGGGCTAAGTACCCCGTTGGGGAATATTTTTGTTTTTTCTTGCCTCAGTTAATTCCGGATGTCAGAAAAAGTGAATAATTGTATTTCTTGTGGGAAACAGATACCGCATAGGGATTATCACTCTCTTTGCATTCCTTGTTTGGGACGGACCACGGACCACGTAGTCGGGTGTCGGTTTTGTGCTAGGTTTAATAAGCGCACTATAAAAAGAAGGTTAGATTGTGCTAGGTTAGTCTTTGGTAAGCGGTGTAATTATAATATGCCGTCGGATCCTCCGACGCCTGCTTCCACGAAGAAGCGCAAAGACAAATCCTTGAAACCTAGACAGGTTGATTCGTCCGTCTCGGACGCCGGTCCTGCAGAAACTACAGTGGAGCAGGTGGATCCGGCTGAAGTTTCTGTTGAGTCTCAGGGGGAAACTTTGATTTTGCAGGATGTGGCCTCACAGGAGTCAGGTCAAGCTGAAGGGGCCTCTCAGGTTACTGTTCTCTCTTCTATGCCTAAGGTGGTTAGGCCTTCTGCTACTATTTCTAAGGCTTCTTCTAAGGGCAGGTCTGTTTTGCCTTCCTCTGGTGTCCCTCCAGGTACTTCAGGGTCTGTGCCTAAAAGCACATGCTTAAAATGGCAGAAGATTTGATTACTTTAATTAGAGGTTCTATGCCCTCCTGATAAGAGGCCCAGGGTGGAGCCAGAGTTGGAAAGTTTGGATCAGGCCTCAGATGACTCAGACTCTTCTGCTGAAGATATTCAAGATTTTCCCCCTTATTCGGATTCTGATGCAGAGGATTCCACTCCTTCTGCTTTTCCTCCAGAGGATTTTTCATTTTCAGAAACTCTGCATTCCATGAGGGAGCATTTTAAGTGGGAAGGACAGGATTTCTCTGATTCACGGAAGAGGTTTAGGGAATTCTTGTTTTTACCACAGCATAGACCCTTGGCTATACCTCCTGTTTTGGATGTTGTTCAAGATGTTTTCTCGGAGGCTTCCCTTAATCCAGATTTTTTGCCTCCTGCGCCAGTTAAACCGTCAGGTATTACAGGGTGCCTGAGGCTCATAAATATCTGTATAAGAGTCCTAGGGCGGACCCAGAAACTATTAGTCAGGGGCCTAAGGGTGTTAGAGCTTCTGTTGTAAAGAATCCGGTTCCTCTAGATAAGGAAGCTAGAGCTTTGGATAGATGGGGTAAGAAGGTGTATACCTCTTCTACTTTAGCAATGAGGGCTTTAAATTGCCAGTTTCATATGTTGAAATATCAGAATTTCCTCCTTTCTCAGCTAAAATCTAAAGTGGATGCTTTGGCAGAGGGCATAGAGTGTAAAGAATTGCAGGATTTAGTACATGTCTCTGAACAGGTGGGTAAGCATTCTTTGCAGTGTGGTTTTGATGCTGTACAGGCCTCTTCTAGGGTGGCTGCCACTGGTTCAGTTCTTCGTAGGCATGCCTGGCTTAAGGATCAGAATTTGTCCGAGCATGTTAAAACTAGAATTCTGGATGCCCCTTTACAGTCTGAAGTTTTGTTTGGTCCCCTGTGGAGTCGGTTTTGAAGAAAATGGAAGACAAGGCTAAGTCCATGCAGACTGTTAAAGATTTTTTGCAGGTGCAACCTCCAAAGTTTAGTAGAAATTTGCCTACTAAGGGGTGGACCTACCCTTCTTCTGATTCTCAGTCTAGGGGTAGATCTAGACGTGGCAGGGGCAGAGCTCACAGTACATTCAGGCCTAGAACTTGGAGTTCACCTGCACAATCTGCAGGTGAGGGCAGGGGCCAGTCCTTTCGTAAACAGGCCCAATGATCTGCATTTTCAGCTGCCAGATTCTTCTTCCCTGGCAGCTCCTTTGGGAGGAAAGTTAGCACTCTTCAAGCAAAACTGGCTTTTAGTCACCTAGGACAAATGGGTATTGGACATTATAAACCGAGGCTACAAGTTCTATTTCCATACATTGCCTCCTTTCAAAGGCATGCCAGACGTTCCTCCTCGGCAAAGGATAGAGGCTCACAAGCAGATTTCTTTACTTCTTCCAATAGGAGCTATACAGCCAGTTCCTCTGTCAGAAGTGGGACTAGGATTTTATTCTCGCCTGTTTCTAGTACCAAAGAAAGGGAACACGTGGAGACCAATCTTGGATTTATCTATCCTCAACACTTATCTGGACATTCCAAAGTTCAAAATGCTGACGTTACAACAGCTTTTACCTCTGTTGGGAAAAGATCACTGGATGGTAACTCTGGATCTCAAAGAGGCTTATCTTCATGTTCCTATCAGGCCCAGTTGCAGGAGGTACCTGCGTTTTCGGGCTGGAATTTTACATTATCAGTTCTCTGCATTGCCCTTTGGCTTATCTACTGCCCAGAGTGTTCACAAAGGTTCTGGCTCCAGTGATAGCCTTTTTCAGGTTAAGAGGAATACAGATTTATCCTTATTTGGACGATTGCCTGATTATTGCACAACATAAAGACGAACTTCTGCATCATCTACAGTATGTGATGGTAGTGTTAAGATGCCTAGGGTATTCTGTGAACGAAACAAAGTCCAGTCTAGTACCCTCTCAGGACATGTGCTTTCTGGGTGTGAGACTGAATACAGCTTCCCAGATGGCCTTTTTGACCCCGGACAAACAAAGAAGCCTTTCTCTTTATTTCCATCAGATGTCTCTACAGTCCAGGCTGACTGCAAAGACAGTCCTTCAAGCCTTGGGGTTCATGGCATCTTGTATTCTGGTGCTTCGCTTCCCAATGCCAAACTGCATATGAGGAAGCTTCAATGGTATCTCAAAAATGTATGGACACAACACTGCCAAGATCTAGACACTGTCATTCAGATAATACCTTGCATACAGAAAGAATTTTTGTGGTGGGCTCAGGAATGTCACCTAAACAAGGGACTCTCTGTGACCCGACCAGAGGCGAGTCAGATTCTAACGACAGATGCCTCGGACAAGGCTTGGGGAGCACACCTCAATGGAAAATGGGTGCAAGACACGTGGCCTGTCAGACTTCAACATTTGCATATCAACTTGAAGGAGATGTTAGCAGTCCAATTTGCATTGATGGCTTTCAAGGATTTACTTCACCCAGGACAGGTGTTGATTCAAACAGACAACACTACTGTTATGTGGTACATCAACAAGCAGGGGGGAACCCATTCGTACCCTCTTTGCAGGCAAGCGATGATTTTGTGGGAGACTGCTCTCAGTTTACACCTCAATCTTCAGGCAAGGTTTCTACCAGGAGCACAGAACTCCTTAGCGGATGTGTTGAGCAGACAAATTGTGGATCCTCGAGTGGAAACTGGATCCTCATGTGTTTCAAAAGTTGACAGTGTTATGGGGGACTCCAGACATAGATCTGTTCGCTTCTCCACTAAATTACCAGTTGCCAAAGTTTTGCACAAAAATGTTTCATCCCACAGCTTGGAAGGTGGATGCTCTATCATTCAGTTGGAGCAATCTTCATGTCTATGCCTTTCCACCTCTGCCTCTCATTCCCAAGGTACTCCTGAAGGCCAGAATAGACAAGCCATCCATGATTCTGATATCGCCGGATTGGCCTCGACAGCACTGGTACCCACTACTGAGGAGTTTGGTACGTGAGCCTCCATGGCCTCTGCCTTTGATTCCGCATCTTTTGTCTCAGGAGGGCAATCACTTCCTCAATGTCAAGATTCAGTCTCTGCATCTCACAGCCTGGCATATTCTGTTTTAGACCCTGGAGGGTCTCAGCTTCCACAACAAGTTTTGAATGTTATTTTGGAGGCCAGAAGGCCTAGTACAAGGAAAGTTTACGCTGCTAAATGGAGGAGATTTTTTCTTTGGAGCAAAGCGAAGGACTTTGATGTTTCCAAGCCTGATTTAAGTGTTTCTCTTCAATATCTTTCTGAGTTATTGGACAAGGGTTTGTCTTTCTCCTCGATAAAGGTTCATGCTGCAGCCATTTCTGCTCACTATGACTGTGACCCTCCTTTATTTTCCCATCCTTTGTTTAAGCAATTTCTTAGACGGGCAAAGAACATAAGACCCCCACGTAGAGCTCCTACTCCTGCTTGGGATCTCAATTTTGTGTTGGAAAAGCTTACTCTACAACCTTTTGAGCCTGCAGCTACTGCCGAGTTAAAGTATTTATCATGGAAGACTGCTTTTTGTTGGCCATTACCTCTGCAAGAAGGGTTTCTGAATTACAGGCCCTTATGGCAGTGGAACCTTTCCTGATTTTTCATAAGGATAGGGTATCTTTGCGTACTAATCCTTCCTTTATGCCTAAAGTGGTTTCTAGTGTGGCCTTGAACCAAACTATTCATTTGCCTACTTTTTATGCGACCCCCAAAATAAAGGGAGAAGATTTTGCATACTTTGGATATTCACAGGCAGTTACGTTATTATTTGAGCAGAACCAAGGGGTTCAGGCAGTCTCAGCAGTTGTTTGTTTCTTTTGCTTTGGGTTCTCAGGGAAAACCTGTTTCAAAACAAACTATTTCTAAATGGATTGGGTTTTGTATTTCTTTCTGTTATTCCCATCATGGTAAGGAGATTCCGGCTGGAATCAGACCTCATTCCACTAGAGCTACTGCCACTTCTACTGCCTTTCTAAGGGGGGTAGCTACAAAAGATATTTTGGAAGCAGCCACTTGGAGTTCAGTACATACTTTTTCCAAGCATTACCACTTTCCTCTTTATTCTAAGTCTAGGGCTGGATTTGCCACTGCAATATTACAGGGCATTTTAGCAGCCCCTACTGCTTTATGATTTTGCCATCCTCCCTTTACCTCTGCTTTGGGATTCTACCCATATGTAAGGACTGCAGCAATGTGAGATGAAGAACATAGTACAGTTTTGTACCTACCATAAATGTAGATGTTCGAAGATCCACATTGCTGCAGTCCAATTTACCCTCCCTCCTTCCCCTCTGTAGTTTGGCATGGTTATATGGTTTGGGTGTTGGTTGTTGTTGGGCATGTTTTTGGGAGGTATCTTGTTTTTGGGCTGTGGCCTTTCTTTTTAGGGCCTTCTGACATCTGGGGCAAGAAAAGACTGAGGATATGACGTCGGTCATGCGCTTTTATACCCTGACGCTCTGATGTCAGATCTGAGCGCCCATGACCGACGTCAGCCTAATACTTTGGTATTCGGGCCGACCGAGGACAGCGGACTACCCATATGTAAGGACTGCAGCAATGTGGATCTTCGAACATCTACATTTATGGTAGGTACAAAACTGTACTTTATGGTAAGACATTACTTTATCATGCAATATTTTATATGTTCTACTAATCATTCCTTTTTTAATGGCAGCTTCTGTTCTGGATTCCACTAAAAGGTCTACCAGTGCTGGTCTTTTGTTTAGAACCCCCCCCCCCCCCATTTCTTTCTCTTTTCCTATTTTCTTGATATCAATATTTGATAGTGAAGGGGATCTCTAACCCGCAGTCCAAATAAATTCTTGGCATCTTCCCATTCTATTGCCTTTCGTTCTCTAGTTATGTGCTCCTATACCTTGGTTCCTTTGCCAGTTTTCTCCAATAAATTCCAGCCCCCTTTTGCCTGTTGTCTGTATTCCTAATTACAGTCATCCCTATCGGTAGAATCTCCTCACTCCATTCCCATGTTGGCTTAGTTCTTAGAATACTTTGTGCTACTTTTTGAATAATATTTTGTAGAATTATTGTTATTCTCCTTAAAGGTCTGCATCCAAAATCCCAGTCTGTTCTTGTTTCTTGAGCTTCCCCCCCATTTCATCATTCCTTTCCACTTTGAATTGTAGTGTTTTGCTCATGCTGTGTATAGGAGCCTTAACTGTGTTGCTTTGAAGTACTCCTTCAAATCTGGTAGTCCCAGTTTGCCTTGTACTATGGGAGAAAATCAGCGTACCCCATTTCACTCTTGCCTTCCCAGATAAAATCCTTCAGCTCTTAATTAATTTTCTATCCACAACTTCTCCTCTGGTTGATAAAAATATGCCTGAACTATGTACAAGAATAAAGGGACTAAAAACATTTTAACTGCTTGTATCTTGCTATCTTTATCCATATAACAGAGCTTCCATTTTCTCAGTTTTTGTATTATCTTTTGTTTAGTCTCTTCCCACATATCTTTAGCTGCCACCCTGGAATAATTTTTAATCCATACTCCTAAGTAGTTCATTTTATTTTGTCCCCTTAAGTATGGAAATTGCTGAACCAATTCATGGGTGGGCACATAATTTAGTGCTATCGCCTTTGTTTTAGCTTCATTCATTTTGTATCACAAAAAGATTTGAAACTGTCTCAGAATGTTCCATAACACTGTAATGTCCTTTTCTGGTTTTGTCAGGTATAAAATAACATCATCTGCAAAGAGAGACAGCTTTTCTTGACTACCATACCAATTGTATCCTTGAATTTTGGCGTCCCTTATGTTTTTTTTCCCAGTGGTTCTAAATATAATGCAAATAAAAAAGGAGAAATAGGACACTTCTGCCTGGTTCCTCTGCTCAAGTGGAAATTATCAAAGAGGACCCAACACACTTTTAATTTTTGCCTCCAATCCATCATATATACCCCTAATCAACTTTATAATTTTATCAGGAATGTAAATGCTTCTATTGCCTTGCTCATAAAGTCCCAGCTTACTCTGTCAAATACTTTCTCTGCACCAAGACCCATCAACAGCAGTGGTATTTTGTTACATTATGCTTCCCTCTGGATCATCAGTGTTCTGTTATTGTCAAATGTTTGCCTCCCCTCCACAAAACCACATTGATCCATATATATCAATTTTGGCATCACTTTTGCCATTCTTTTAGCCATTATAGACATGAACACTTTATAATCAGGGTTTAGTACTGAAATGGACCTGTATGAAGCTGGATCTGATAGATCTTTACGCTCTTTGGTATTACAGCTGCCACTGCTTTCTTCCAGGATGTTGGTACTTCTCGTCTTCCTCCTCCTCTTAAAACACTGTTAAACAAAACCTTCCAGATCTTTATCAGTTTTTTTCTCTCCTAGCTTCCAAACTTCCACAGGAGTACCATCTATTCCTGGGGGCTTTCCCGTAGATTAGTTATGCATCACCATTTTTATCTCCTCTCCTCCTGTCCTAACAGTTGGTAATTGAGCCTCATCTGCCTCTAACCTTGGCATCTTCCATTAACATTTCCATTTGTACATTTTCTAGATTCCATATTTCTCTGCTTTATACAGATTTTCATAGTATTTCTGAAATATTTCTAATAATCACACAGGATTTCTGGATGTTCTTCGTGTTCACTGTTACAGTCATCACATTTGGGTTATCTGCTTGCAGTAACCCTCAGTCGGCCTGATTATCAAAGTCTTGGGTCCTGCGTCGGTTGCTGTCTCATCTTCCATGACGTCAGGTAGTCAGGGGTGTAAAGCATGCAGCCGACGCCATTACATCAGTTTTTCTTGCCGTGCAGTGCCCGAAGCAGAAGCAGTTCGCAAGTGCCGATCGGCCAAATCCTGAAATTTTCATTTTCGAGTTTCAGAACCGAAGTCTTCAACTAAAGCTAAGTACCCCTTTGGGGAAACTTTTTCTTGCTCTAAACCGGTCAGTAAAAGTGAATAATTGTATTTCTTGTGGAAAGCAAATACCTCATAAAGATTTTCATTCGTACTGTATTCCTTGCCTAGGCCCTGACCACGATGTACCTCGCTGTCGGTTTTGTGAATTATTTAAGCAACAAACTATTCGTTGTCTGTATATTTTCTCTTTTAAATATTTTGGTACTCTGTTCAATTATCCAGATATGTCTTTGGTAAGCCATCTGACTACCGGCATTCCAAAAAAACGCAAAGATAAAGACCGAGACAGGCCGCCTAGGTCCACAGCTGTCGCCGACGCTTCACCTAAACCAATTGCCAGTTTGCCGGTACTCATTGAGGTTCTTTCGCAGCCCCTGATACCCACCACTTCAGATTCGCAGGCCTCTACTGAGACCCATTCGGAGTCCGGTATGCCACGAGATGCTTCAACTGTGGAACCTGTGGATGTCTGTACCTTGGAGGGGTCCAGAGCCGCTGTGCAGGCACTGGCTTCTGAGGGTGTATTCAGGCCTACCGACTTGCATATTAAACCAACGCCATCTTCTTCAAGGCCTAAAACTCGAACCATGCCTAGAAAACCAACGCCCAGACCACATGGTCAGGCCTGTATGCCTAAAAAACAAATGATAAGAATGACTGAAGACCTTATTACTTTAATCAGGGGAAGCCAACTTTCCCCCTTTAAGAGACCTAGGACTGAATTTTCTTATAATACTTCTGACTAGGATTCTGAAGTTTCTGTTTCCTCTGATGACCAGGATTTACCCTTATCTACTTATGAGGATTCTGATGCAGAGGACTCTATTCCCTCTGTTTCCCCTCTTTTTAGAATCAGAGTAATCCTGGCTTTCCCAACAAAAGTGATCCCTAAGAGTATACAAGGTTTCGCCAAAAGAGAAATCCAGAATTACTCTGATTCTAAAAAGAGGTTTAGGGATTTCTTACTCCTGCCCCAGCACAGGCCTTTAGCTATCCCTCCTGTACTAGACATTGTTGATGATGCCTTTTCGTAATCTAGCTTGGTCCCTGACTCTTTACCTCCTGCTCCCAGAAAACCTGATAGATATTACAGGGTTCCTGACTCTCACAAGTTCCTTTTTAAAAATCCTACTGCGGATCCTGACACAATTTCACAGGGACCCAAGGGCATTAAGGCTACTACTGCCAAAAATCCTACCCCCTCTGATGGATACTCCAGGGCGCTGGATAGTTGGCGTAAGAAGATATACACTTCTGCAACCTTGGCCATTAGGGCATTAAATTGCCAGTTTCATGTGTTAAAGTATCAGCAGCATATTATTGGATTGCTTAAACAGAAAATTATGTTGATTCCTGATTGTGCTGAAAATAAGGATTTACAGGATTTAATGCATTCTGATGAACAGGTTAGAAAACATACTTTGCAGTGTGGTTTTGATTCACTAGAGGCATCTTGCAGGGCTGCTGTCACTGGGTCTGTGCTTAGAAGGCATGCTTGGCTTAAGGAGCAATCCTTACCAGATCATGTTAAGGTTAAATTGCTGGATGCTCCCTTAAATCAGGACCGCCTGTTTGGCAACAAAGCAGAAGTTGTTCTTAAAAAGATGGAGGAAAAAGCGAAATCTATGCAAACTGTTAAAGATTTCCTACAAGTACAGCCTCCAAGGTTTAGTAGGCATTGGCCCTCTAAGAATTGTCCCTTTCCTGCCTCTTCAAGGCTTTCTCAGTCCAAACCCAGAACCGGCAGAACACCCAGGCTTCAGTCCCAGGGTACACACAGGACTAAGCAGTGGGGGGCTCCCACTTCCAAATCAGGGAGTAGTAAGACTCCCCCTTTGGTAAACTGTCTCAATGACTTAATTTTAAAGCTTCCAAGCACTTCTCAACTGACTGCTCCTTTAGGGAGAAAGATTGCTCTGCAGGCAAAAAACTGGGAACTCATTACCCAGGACAAATGGGTTTTAAAGCTAGTTAGTTTCCCAAGGATACAGATTTCACTTCCACACGTTACCAACCCCAAACTGTTGGCCAGATCTACCCCCAAATCAGTGGGCAGAGGCTCAAAAGCAAGTTCTCTCTCTTAAGCATAAAGGCTATTTAAACTGTACCAGAAGAGGAAAAGGGACAAGGTTTCTACTCAAGACTTTTCCTGGTACCCAGAAAAGACAATTCATGGCATCCTGTCCTGGACCTTTCTACCATAAACACCTTTTTGGTGATTCCAAAATTCAAGATGCTAACTCTTCACCATTTGCTTCGTATGATAGGCAAGGATGCCTGGTTGGCAACACTGGATTTAAAGGAAGCCTACCTGCACATCCCAGTCAGGGAATATTGCAGAAGATACCTACGCTTCAAAGCAGGTGACGTGCACTATCAGTTCTCTACACTGCCCTTTGGCTTATCTACTGTGCCCAGGGTATTCACAAAGTACCTAGCTCCAGTCATTGCATTTTGCTGGCAAAGAAATATTCAGATATACCCATACCTGGACGATTGTCTAATTTAGGCAGAAAGCCAGAACATACTTTTGAATAATCTGGCATTTGTACAAAAGGTGTTAACTTGTCTGGGGTACACTATAAACTAAAAGAAATCACATCTGGAACCGTGTCATCAAATTATATTCCTGGGAGCAAGCTTGAACACAACTTCCCAGATGGCTTTCCTCACGCCAGACAAAAAATTAGTTTGACAACTTACTTCAAACTAGTGGCCACAAAAACCCAAACCCTGCTATCTGCAAGGCAAATACTGCATGCCTTGGGGTTCATGGCCTCGGGCATTCTTCTAATTCCATATGCAAGACTGCATATTAGAAAACTACAATGGTATCTAAAAAGCCTGTGGTGTCAACATTCTCAGAATCTAGAAGCAATGATTCCTATCATACCTTGTCTACGGTTAGAATTCCTTTGGTGGGCAGAGGCCTGCCACCAAAACAAGGGACTACCATTCATTCTATCCCCTGCCGCCCAAACCCTAACAGCAGACGCATCAGACTATGAATGGGGGGCTCACCTGGCAGGGAAGTGCATTCAGGGCAAATGGAACCCAAGTCAAATGCACCTGCATATCAATCAAAAAGAAATGTTAGCTGTACAGAACGCTCTGACAGCCTTCAAGGACCACATTCTTCTAGGACAATTAATGGTAAAAACGGACAAAACACCACTGTTATATGGTACATAAACAAGCAAGGGTTTTTTCAAGCAGGGGGGTACCCTTTCTTACCCCCTCTGCAGACTAGCCATAGCTCTGTGGAACACAGCCTTGAGATATCAAGTGCATCTACAGGCTCATTTCCTGACAGGAAAACTAAATACATTGGCAGACGAACTAAGCAGAAATCTCATGGACCCACACGAGTGTAAACTGGAACCAAGGACTTTCAACATGTTGATAAACAAATGGGGGGCCCAGATATAGACCTGTTTGCATCCCCCCAGAACTAACAATTGGGCAAATTCTGCACAAGGACTCCCCACAAACAAGCTTGGAAAGTGGATGCTCAGTCCTTCAGCTGGAAAAATGTATCAGTTTATGCCTTTCCTTCTCTGCCTCTCCTCTCCAAAGTACTACTAAAGATCAAACAGGACAAACCAAGGATGATACTGATTGCACCAGACTGACCACGCCAACACTGGTGTACCCCCTCTTGCACAGTGTGTTACAGCTAGCCCCATGGGACCTGCCTCAGACCCCTACCCTGCTGTCACTGCAGGAGAGCCAGATTCTGCACTCCCAGCTTTAAACCCTGAACCTGGCAGCCTAGCTAATTAACTAATCTCTCCATTACCATCCCTCAGTAAACAAGTGTTGGATGTCATTTTGGAGGCAAGGAGGCCTAGTACAAGAAAATCTTATGCTGAAAAATGGAAAAGATTCTGTGCTTGGAACCAAACTCAAGGGATGGCCACAGCAGCGCCCAGTTTACCTCAGATTCTTCAATAATTAACTGAGATGCTTCGCAAGGGCCTTTCCTTTTCCTCCATCAAAATTCACGCCTCAGCCATTTCAGGTCATTACAACACAGAACCCACCCCTCTTTTCTCACCCACTGCTCAAGCAGTTTCTCAGAGGGGCCAAAAAATTAAGACCACCCAGGAGAGCCCCAGATCCAGCCTGGGACCTTAACCTTGTTTTGGAAAAACTCACTCTTCCTCCTTTTGAGCCAGCTGCAAGTGCAGAGTTAAAATTCCTTTCTTGGAAAACAGCCTTCCTTTTGGCAATCACTTCAGCAAGAAGGGTATCTGAATTACAGGCCCTTATGGCAGTGGAGCCTTTCATCATCTTTCATGCGGACAGGGTATCCCTCAGGACCAATCCCTCCTTCATGCCCAAGGGTGGTATCCAGTGTGGCTCTTAATCAATCCATTCACTTGCCAACCTTCTTTTCTAATCCACAGAACAAAGGGGAACGGATACTGCACTCCTTAGGTGTGCACAGACAACTTAGATTTTACTTGGACAGGACAAAACCTCAAAGGAAATCTGAACTGCTGCTGCTGGCATTTGCTGCAGGGGCAGAAGGGAAGGCTATTTCAAAGCAAACCATTTCTAAATGGATAGGCCATTGCATTAATTTCTGCTATAAGCACCATGGAAAACCTATCCCACAGGGGATTAGACCCCATTCAGCCAAGGCTGCATCTACCTGTACAGTCTTTCTCAGAGGTGTCCTTACCAGAGACATCCTAGAAGCTGCTACCTGGAGTTCTGTACATACTTTCACCAAGCATTACCATTTGCCAATTTTCTCTAAATCCAGAGCTTGTTTTGCCACTGCAGTCTTGCAGGGCCTTGTAGCTGGTCCTAATGCTATCTAAATTCCTCCTCCCATCCTTAGATTTGGGAATCTACCCAAATGTGATGACTGCAGCAGTGAAACATGAAGAACATAGTACAGTTGTGTACACTTACCATAAATGTAGATGTTCAAGTGTATTCACTGTTGCAGTCCTGGTTACCCTCCCTCCAGCCCCCTGACTTCTTTTGGCTATACCTCTATTCTCCTTTACTATACTTCAAAGCTTTTTGGTGTATTTGCTTTTTTGTTGGAGGTATAACCTTATATATATATTTAATTGCTTCCCATTAGGGGGGCACCTGACATCTGGGGCAAGAAAAACTGATGTAATGGCATCGGCTGCATGCTTTATACCCCTGACTACCTGACGTCATGGAAGAAGAGACAGCAACCGACGCAGGACCCAAGACTTTGATAAATCAGGCCAACTGAGGGCTGCTGCAAGCAGATAACCCAAGTGTGATGACTGCAACAGTGAATACACTCGAACATCTATATTTATGGTAAGTATACACAACTGTACTTTACCTTCCTTGTTATAGACTCCCTATGCTTGGCGACAGCCCTTTCTACTTTCTGTTGCCTGAGTTGTTGATATAAAAGTTTTTGTGTTCTAGAATTATTATCAGAAAAACAGTTGCTTAACAGCAATCTTTCTAAACTCATGCATATTATTGAGCTAATCCCTTATTCTCTGTTCACCATTCTGCAGTTGCTCCTCCTATTGTTCTGTGAGATCCCCCCTACTTTAACAATTGTCAGTCCCTCTAAATAATTTTTAATTTTTTAACTGTATCTCCCTTTCTTTTATTTCCACCATATTTTAAACTCCCCTTTACTCCTTCTTCATTTATTATCTCAAAAAAGACTAAACAGATTCTGTTCCACAGTTGTGAAATGTTCTTTTCTAGATTTATCATGTGCAAAATATCATCTGCAGATAAAGCTCACTTTTCTTGAGAAGCATACCAGATATATCTTTGAATTTGTGAATGTCTTATTTGCCACTGGCTGTAAATATAAAGCAGATAACAGTATGGAATGGAGACTTCTCTGCCTGAGTCCAGTCTTCAGACTAAGCTTGTCAGAGAGTAAATCTTCCTACCTTATTTTGTTCCTCCAATCATTTAGAATATCTCCCCTGTTGTTTTTTTTCTATCAGGGAATGTAAATGCTACCATTACCCTACTCATAAACTCCCAGCTGACTATTGAATGCTTTCTGTGCATCAAAATCCAACACCAATAGCAGTGTTTTGCTACACCTTGCTTCTGTCTTATTCATCATTGTTTTATAAATTTTGTCAAATGTTTAGCTTCCCTCCACAAAACCATGATGATCCATAGCTATTAAATTTGTGAACACCTTTGCCACTCACTTAACTAGTGCAGACATGTACAATTTATATTTGTAGTTTAAAATTGAAATAGGCTTATACAAAGCTGGATCTGAAGAGTCTTTGCTGTGTGTGGTTAATACAGCCACCAGAGCTTTCTTCCAAGATACTGTTACTCCCCTCCCTCTTTTAAAATATTGTTAAACTAAACAGTGCAGATTTTTTTTATCAATTTGTTCCCGGTCAGCTTTCAGATTTTGACAGGAGCACCATCTGTTCCTGGAAACTTACCTCAGTTGATTATACATAACTGTTTTTGTCTCTTCTCTTTATATCTTGGCTATTGATTGTTGAGCCTCGTATAGTCATCTAACCTTATTATAATAATAAACCTTCCATAAATATTTCTATTTGTACCTTTTCTTGATTTCTTCATTCATCTACTTTACGCACACGTTCATAAAACATCTGAAGTATCTCTTATTTGTATAGGATTTTCTAATTATATCTCTTGTCATCTGTTCCAAAAGTTTGACTACAGCTTGTTCTAATTGCTGTTGCCTAGGTAGTAGTGCTAAAAGTTTATGTGCTTGAGTTATTAATAAAAATGTTAAACAGCAACCTTTCAAAACTCATGCACATTATCTATATACTGCCTTATTTTCCATTTACCAATCTGTAATTGCCCCATCTCTTCTGTAAAATTTCCATTTTTCAGCAATAGTTTAACCTATGTTAGGTGCTCTAAAATCCTCTTACTTTTTCCACATCTTTCTCTCTCATTTCTACCATGTTTTAAACTGCATTTTCATTTTAGCCCACCCATTAACCATCCCTTCATATGTAAGTTCTATTCATAATTCTTAATTCATAATTCTGAAATCATATCTTCTATCTGTTCCTTAAATTCCTCTCTCTTAACGGATAAAGTGGAAAGTACCAGTGCCATGTTTTGACATCACTTCCCAGTATCTTTATTTTATAGGTTCATAGGTAGGTACTAGGCTATCGGCCCTGGGACCTATACAAGCCCAACCAAAAAGGTACCCTGGCTTTTGCCACCCAAAAAAATTATTTTCCTGTGCACTGTCGAGCAGAGCCACAGAGGTGATCTCCGGGGTGAATTTCCTATTTTCCATCCAATCATCAAGATTTTTCTTAAAGAGTGCTAATGAGGAGCTTTGTTTGATATACATAGGTAGTTTATTCCAGAGTATAGGAAATCTCTGGGAAAGGAATCTATCCCTCCAGCATGTTCTGTTTTATTGTGGTGACAAGGTTTAGGTCCCTAGAGCGTGTAGCTCGAACGGATTGGGATTTCTTTAAGTGGAACATGTCCAACAGCTCTGGGTTTGACATAGCTTTGTATGTTAGGCAGAGATCAGCTCTGAGTAGGCGATATGTGGCGGAGTAAAGCTGGAGTTTTTTGAGACGGTCTGCATAGGGCATCTGTTTGAGGCCAGTAATCTTTGTGAGGTATTTCTGCGGCCTTTCCAGTTGTTGTAGATGTTTTGTGAGGTACATACCAAAAGGGGCAGTGTACTCTATAATGTACTCTATAATTTTAGGGTTTATTGATGCATGATCATGCATATTTATTAGATGGATCTCAAAGCTTTCAGTTAAATACACATGCTCCTATAAGATATAATTTTTAGCCAATGTAAGCCAGTATTTTGGGAGTGATATACAATATCTAAGTTCTTGCAACTGAATTCACATCTTCTCTGCCAAATATTCTCATATACTCATATTTTCCCTTCTAGTTCCCCCACTATGTCCACAACATTGCAAATCCATTCCGGTCCTCATTCGTAAATAATAATCATTGCTGGAAGTTTATATATCCATAAATTCTGTAATAGTAGTTTTAGGTGGAATATAAATACATGCCAGCATATTCTACCTCCCTTTCCAATAATCCCTTACTACCACCAATCTACCACTGTCTTTTTTTCCCCTCTTCTGTCACTACTTGAGTCCCTCTCCAACCAGTGTTATTGTTCCCCTTTTCCCCTGATATGTTGTTGCCTATCCTGAAACCCTTTTGTTTCAAATTCACAAGTTCATTTTTGTTCAAATACATCTTCTATAATGCTATTTCCTCTCTGCACTTCTGAACATAATTCAGTAATATTTGCTTTTTTGTATATATTTACTTTCCCCATTAATAATGACAGTGTAGCCATTGTGATAGAAAGCTATTACTCTCCCCTATTATACATGAGAATTCTTTAGAATATATATTTCCAACTTGCAGTTTGCATGCATGTACTGTTTGGCAAGCTGATCTTGTATGTAGTTCCTTCTTCTGATTACTGCACCCATATCAATTTTGTTAGGCAAGAGTAGTTGTTCCAAATTAGTGGCTGCACCACTGGCATTACCTGTTCTGTAGTTAAGGTTAGCCTTGCTAAAGCACATATTAGAAACTTTGTTCCCAGTTTTACAGACTATTATGTCTTTATCTTGTTCTGTATTCCCTTCTCAGATGTGAAAAATAACTTGCATGCTTTCAGTAAAATTAACTTTTAACCTTAAGAAAAAGTCCATTCACTACCCTTATATAAATAAACTAGCCAAGGTGGTGCAGCAGTTAGCGTTGCCGCCTCACAGCAAAAGGTTCGCCAGTTCGATTCTTGGCTGGGGTGCCTTCTGTGTGGGGTCTGCATGTCCTCCCTGTTTACTCCGGGTGCTCCGGTTTCCTCCGACATCCCAAACACATGCTGTAGGTGGACTGGACACTCTCTAAATTGGCCCTAGGTGTGAGTGTATGCCTTCTGTGGAAGGTTGGGTGCCGGGCTGGCAACCCGACAGTGTAAAACTCCACTGCCAATCATGAGCAGACCGGTGATCTGCTGTGGCGACCCCTAACCGATAAGCCGAATGGAGATGATGATGATGTTCACTATTATGTTCAATGCATTACATCATTAAGGCTGCTGGGGCTGCTTTGTATAGCTGTCCACTTCCCGCATTTCTAAATGTCATTTATTTTCGCTGAACAGTCTACCAGTTTTTCTTTTAAAAGTTGAATTAGCTTGTACATTTTACTAAAACCACTGTTCACACCTTTCATGGTTAATTGATTGCTCTTTCAGATTCCTTTTCCTGAACTAAAAGCATTAACTAATGGAAAAAAAAATAACTGATATCTTTCCAGATGCAAAATGGAACCCTTGTAGATTTCACTCCTATCACACTGGTCAGATCTCTCATGATTAATTGTTTGCTCCTTGTATCCAGCTCAGAGGAGGTGCTAATGAAAAAAATAAACTGATAATAACTTTGCAAATGCAAAAAAGAACTTTGATTGTTCATGCTCGTCATTCTTCGCTTTCATTTTTTTAAGCCTATTTGCTAACAAAAAACTTCTTATAGCTTAAGCTAATGGTATTAGTCTAGACATTCATCTTTATAAAACAGGGGAATTGATATCTTTTAATTCTACATATTTTATGTTCAGTACACTTTTGTATCCTCTCAGAAGATCTTGATCACAACATTTATATTAGCTTTAACTTCCTTATTTCCATCCTTTCTTACCTTGTTACAATGTAAAGTCTGGGTACATTACAGTTAAGAACTGTTCATAATTCCCTCCACCTTGACGAATGCCCCAGTTCCAGCTGAAGAAAAGAAACCCCAAAGCACGATACTGCCACCACAATGCTTCACCATGGGGATGGTGTTCCTTTGGTGATGCGAAGTGTTGTTTTTGCGCCAAATGTTCCTTTTGAAATTGTGGCCAGAAACTTCAACCTTGGTCTCATCAGACCATAACGTATTTTCCCACATGCTTTTGGGGGACTTGATGTATTGTTTTGCAAATTTTAGCCATGCCTGAATGTTTTTCTGTGTAAGAAAAGCCTTCCATCTTGCAACAGTACCCCATAGTCCAGACATATGGAAAATATGGGAGATTGTTGTCACATGTAGTACACAACAAGTACTTGCCAGAAATTCCTGCAGCTTCTTCAGTGTTGCTGTAGGTCTCTTGGCAGCCACCCTGATCTGTTTTCGCCTTGTCTTTTCATCAATTTTGGAGGGACATCTAGTTCTTTGCAACGTCACTGTTGTCCCATATTTTCTCCATGTTTTGATGACTGTCTTCACTGTGCTCCATGGTATATCCAATGCTGTGGAAATTTTTTTGTACCCTTCTCCTAACTGATACCTTTCAACAATGAGATCCCTTTGATACTTTGTAAGCTCTATGTGAACCATGGCTTTTGCTGTAGCAGGCAATTGAGTAAATGTCAGGAAAATCCTACTAGGACAGCTGAACTTTATTTGGGGTTAATCAGAGTCTCTTTAATTGAAGCAGCTGTGCACTCACGAAGACTGAATGCTGTAATTAAGTCAAAAGGTGCTTCAACAAAGTATTAGTTAAAGGGTGTGCACATGCAACAAAGTACTAGTTTAAGGGTGTGCACACTTATGCAACCAGCATATTGTACGTTTTTTATTTTTTCTATTTTTCCCCTAACAGATTTGTTTATTCTTAATTGAATTGTATGGGTTATAGGTCACATTAAAGGTGGGAAAAGTTTTAAAATTATTTATTGTGGTCTAATTTTTTTATAGCACAAAAACTTGGCATTTTAACAGGGGTGTGTAAACGTTTTAGATGCACTGTATGTATCAAAGGTTTCTCTGGTATGTTACTAAATTTCAAATTTTCTCTGCATACTGTGTCGTCTAACCATGCTATTTTTAGAAACTTTTCTTGAGAAACCTCACGTCAAGCCAGTCTTTCCTTGATTTTAGCCTCTGATTATTGCAGTTTTAACAGCTGATTGAAATAGCTACTTAAAACTTCCATTTTTGTTCAGCATGTTGTCATTTGACTTTATTCCTTCTAACACCCCCCTATATAGACTAATCAGAAACAAAAAAAAATTTGTCCCTCAATTATTTCTTGCCGACCTGAAATCCTGCAACTGGACCATATTAAAGACTCTTTCACTAGAAGAGAGTGTGTCCCACTTCAATGACACGTTCCTTAAGATACTTGACTCACATGCTCCACATAGACAAATTAGAACCAAAACTCGCATAGCACCTTGGCTCACTAGTGATACTAAATCCAAAATCAAACTTCGTGACCAAGCCTGGGACAAATGGAGAGCCACAAAAACCCCCCAAGACCGTTATAAATTTCAACAACTAAGAAACGCCACTAAAACTGCCATTACCCAAGACAAAAAACAATATTTCTGCAGCCTCCAGCAAAAACACCAGAACAACCCAAAGAAATTCTGGGCAGGTTTTAACAACCTTCTGCACCCAGGCAAAACTTCCACCCCAACCCCTGATAAACTGTTAGAGAAAGGCCAAGAAGAAGTAGCCAACACCTTTAACTCCTTCTTCACTGAGACTATCCAAACCCTAGCCAGTCACCTTACCTCCACTTCCCCACCTGCTGCTAAACTGCATCTTGACACCCCTACCCCCTTCACTTTAAAGCCAGTCTCTTCCTCCTATGTACGCTCCCTCCTAAAAAAACGCAAACCAACCACCCTAGCGGCTGACCACCTTCCTGCGGAATTCTTACAAATTGCGTCTGATGAAATAGCCTACCCCATATCAATCCTAATAAATAGAACTATAACTGAGATGAACATTCCCTCCATTTGGAAGACTTCCTATATCATTCCACTTCACAAAGGAGGTACCTCCCTGGAAACGTCAAATTATAGACCAATAGCCATTCTGTCCCCGATAGCGAAAATCATGGAAAGATGCATCCACAAACAACTTCTTCACTATCTGACCTCTAATAATCTCTTGTCCAATGCCCAGCATGGTTTTCGCACACCATAGTACAACTACTGCCCTCCTTTCCTTTGTTGACTCAATCAACAACAATCGTAATAACAAACTCATATCCTCTGCCCTCTTTCTGGACCTATCAAAAGCATTCGATATGGTCAATCATCAATTCCTTCTCAACATCCTTGAAACCCTACGTCTGGACACTCCAGCACTAAACTGGTTCAATGCCTACCTCACTGGTAGGCAACAAGCTGTCCTGTGGCAAAACAGAATATCAGGACTGCTCCCTAATACCATAGGTGTTCCTCAGGGCTCGATACTGGGCCCACTTCTGTTTTCCATCTTCATAAATGACCTTCAATCAGTCATCCCTAAATCCACCTGCATACAATATGCCGACGACTCCACCTTAATCTGCTCCGACGTCTCCCTCTCGAATCTCCAAATGACCACACAACATTGTTTTTCAGTAGTTGAAAAATGGTTCACGGACTTAAAACTCCTACTTAACCCAGCTAAAACCAAACTATTACTTTTCTTCCCCAACGTCTTCTCACCTCTAGGCAAAGAACTCCCAAACACTAACAACATAACCTTTCATATTAAATCCAATAATGGGACCCTCATAACCCCTGTCACCAGTACCAAACTGCTAGGTGTCACTATTGATCATAAGCTCAAATTCGACATACACATTACCCAAACAGTAAAGTCTGTTAACAAAAAACTAGGATCTATGTACAGAATTAAAAACTTCCTAACTCCCACTACCAAATTAACTATTGCCCGCACCCATCTCCTCTCTTCCCTCCTCTATGCTTCCCCGATCTTCTCTTTTCTCAATAAACGTGAACTTAACATGCTCTCTCTTGCCTACAACCACACTGCCAGATTTATTACAGGTTCCCCTTATCGAACCCATCATTGCCTTAATCTGCGAAAACTTGGCTGGTTGGAACTGCCAAATCTCCTCAAACTTAGCCATCTCGCCGAAGCTTATAAAATAATCAACCATCCTGATAGAACTCCCTCACTGTGCAAAATTCTGACTCCATATACTAACCTCAACAGTCTCCGATCATCAAACAGCATCCAGATCCTAACCATTAAAGCAAAAAACTCAGGTGGGGATGCCCTTTACGCCAATTCCATTGGCAAGCAGTGGAACTCCTGCCAAACAACCTTAGACTTACTACTTCACTCAATCAGTTCAAATCTAACCTTAAAGAATATCTCTCCACACAATGGACATGCCCATGTCGAGAACCTGACTAACTACATATCTCATAACTTCTAGTCCCATATCCCTAGCCCATTTCCCTAATTGCAGATCTCTAAAATCTCTCTTTCCTTTTAGTAATAAGGAAAATCTCTGATTTCAGTCTATTTTCCAGTATCATTAACGAAATCAATGTTTTGTGTATAACTTCCTGTCTGTCCTTTTGTCTTATATAACATCTATGTAAATTTTCATTCCTGCATATGTAAGCTATATTCTCTTTTTTGTAACAATACTTTGAATCTTGTAATTTAAATATGTACTTCCATTGTGTATTGGAGCTTTTCTCCTCGGGCCTCTACTGAAAACGGATATGTATCCAGCTAGACCAGCCCGGTTAACAAATGTAAAATAAAATATAAATAAATTATTCCCCAGTGTCCCCACTTCTCTTGATCACCTCTGAGTGTGGTTGGTTTATTTTTTTACTCTGAAGTACTGGAAGCTGTCTTCAGCAGTAAAGCTGAAACTTGAACTGCTTTTTGCTGAATAGCTGCAGGGTTATTTCCTGATTAATATTCTCTCACTCTCTCCATATGGTTTCTTTGTTGACATCCAGGCAATGTGGTTACTAGTCAGTAAGTGAATTTCACAAAATTGATAACTCTTTTTACCAACGTTTTTATCAATTTCTCAGTTTTTACATTGGGAGAGCTCTATTCAACAGTCTGCTCATTGAGTAACCATCATGAAAGTTGCTGTTGAGGCTAGTTTTGATGATTGGATGGGTATACAGTAATTTATACTGGGGTTATTATGTATGGCCCTGTTTGATGTGAGAGATGAGCATTTTTAAGTGCTTGAACAGAGTGGCAGAACCTTTTAAGTGTATGGCTAAGCATCTTCCAATTCCTGTGATCTCTTAAAGCAGTGTTTCTATATTCTACATCCCCCACTGTCTATTTAATAAAATTTCAGCAGCTCTAGACACTATTCTTACTTCTCTCCCTCCATTCCCACGTTAACTTGTTTTCTAGTTGCATTATTTTCCTTTTAGAATGTCCAGAACTTCAGTCATTATTCTAGATGTGGTCTCAACAGCGCATGACGGAACAAAAAGTGTAACCTGTGTATCCCTGGAGTCTGTCCCCTAAAGAATACTTCCATATAGTTTGCTGACCATTTCTATTGCAGTCTCTCCTTATGTCCAGGGCTGGTATGCTGATCAGTCCTAGGTCCTTATAAAACATATTCGCCCATAGTTTATCATCTTTTAACTTCTCTTTCAAAGTTTTTTTTTTGTCTGAAATATAAAACTCTGCAGTTATCTGCAGTGAACCTCACTTTCACCTGGCTACTATTCTAGACTGGACGTCAGGTTCCTTTTTATTTTTTTTCCCCTTCCATCCAAGACTATGCTTCCAGTTTTTATGCCATTTGCAAATGGATCTCTTTTAAATTATTCCTGCATCCAAGATTGTGCCTCTAGTTGTTTTGTCATTTGAAAATAAGTTCAAAGAGTCACTCCCTCTGACGTGTCTGAGAAAATATGCTGAATTGTGAAGGCCAAAGTACTGAACCTTACAGGACTGCATTGGTAAGTTCTCTCACTGCTAACAACCTTCTGGCTATAGCCTCTAGAATTCTTCCTTAACATCATTTCCCTTTGCAGATGTTCTTCATGTTTCATTGTTGCAGTCTTCACATTTGGATTATCCCTGCCAGGGTAGCCCTCGGCCGGCCTGAATACCAGAGACTTAGTATTTCTGTGTCGGTTGCTGTCGCTTGAGGACTGACATCAAGTCAATGGTATAAAGGAAGGCAGCCGATGCCATTACACCAGTCTTTCTTGCCATGGAGCCCAAAGCAGAAGCAGTTCGCACGAGTGCCACTCGGCCGCTACCTGAGTTTTCGTTTCCGAATTGAGGTTGAAGTCTTTGAAAGCTAAGTACCCTGTTGGGGATCTTTTTTTCTTGCACTAACCGATGTCAGAAAAAAGTTAATAATTGTCTCGCCTGTGGAAAGCAAATACCACACAGATACTTCCACTTTTACTGCGTCACTTGCATAGGCCCAGACCACGACGTTCCTCGTTGTTGCTTCTGTGCTTTGTTTAATGCCAGAACTATCTGTCGGGCCCTTAATTGTAGCCAGATATTTCCATTTACAGTCCACAAATTCTGATATGGCTTCAGTAAGCCATTCGACAGCAGATCTTCCTATAAAACTAAAGATAAAGACAGAGACAGACCGCACAGGACCAAACCTTTCGACGACACTTCCATTAAGCTAGTCATCAGTCCTCCGGAACTCAGGCGCTTTCGCAGCCACTGATGCCCGCTTCAGTTAATTCACAGGCTGCTACCAGGACCCTTTTGTTTTCTGGTATGCCGCAGAACTCTTCTTTGTCTAAGGATCCTGCAGTCGTCTCTACCTTGGACGGGTCCGGAGCTGCTGTGCAGGCACCGGCTCCCGAGAAAGTCCTTTGCAACACCGAATCTCAACATTAACCGACACCTTCTTTCGCAACTACTGTTCTTTCCTTAGGCCCAGGGGTCTAACCACACCCAAGAAACTGACTACCCATTCTCAGGCGCCTGCTCCCTTGCCTCAGTCTCAAATGCTTAAAAATGACAGAAGACCTTATCATGCTGATTAGGGGAAGCCAAGCCATCCCCTCTAAAAGGAAAAGAGATCTGTCTCCAGTAGTTTTGTCTGAACAAGAGTCAGATGAATTTGATGCATCAGACTATGAAGACATGCAGCCCCTCTCCACATACGAGGATTCTGATGCAGAGGAATCCATTCCTTCAGCCTCTCCCCCAGAGGATCATTCCTTTGGGGAAACATTGCATACCTTAAGAAAACATTTCCAGTGGGAGAGTCAGGACTACCCGCAGTCAAAAAAAGCGACTCGGAGAGTTCCTGGATCTTCCACAACACAGACCCTTAGCCATCTCCCAGTCTTAGATGTGGTGGATGATTTCCTTGAATCCAGCTTAACTCCAGACGCCCTCCCTCTTGCTTCCAGAAAACCAGACAGGTACTACAGAGTCCCTGACTTGCACAAATATCTTTTTAAAAATCCAACAGCTGACCCTGAGGTCATTTCTCAAGGGCCAAAAGGGATTAAAGCGACCTCTGCTAAAAATCCCACCCCCTCAGACAGGGATTCCTGACCACTGGACAGATGGGGTAAGAAAGTATACACCTCAGCTACTCTTGCTATTAGGGCACTAAATTGTCAGTCCCATATGTTTAAGTAGAGCACATTCCTACACAGCAGATAGGCCAAGGCTTCTACTCCAGACTTTTTCTGGTGCCCAGAAAAGAGGGCACCTGGCACCCCATCCTCGATCTATCCGTCCTAAACACCTTCCTGGTGAGCCCAAAATTCAAAATGCTCACCCTCCAGCAGTTGCTACCCATGCTCTCCAAGGATGCTTGGCTAGCCACCCTGGACCTAAAAGAGGCCTACCTCCACATTCCTATCAGGGAGTCCTGCAGAAAATATGTCCGCTTCAGTGCAAGATCTCAACACTTCCAGTTCTCTGTGTTTTCCTTTGGCTTATCTACTGCTCTCAGCGTTTTCACAAAATGCCTGGCTCCAGCCATTGCCTTCTGCAGGCAAAGAAATATTCAAATTTACCCCTACTTAGATGACTGCCTCATTCAGGCAGACAGCCAGGAAAAGCTGCTCAAAGACCTGGCCTTTGTAAAGAGCCTACTAACCTCCCTAGGGTACACAATCCGCGAAAAGCAATCCAAACAGGTACCCACCCAAAGGATAATCTTCCTGGGAGCAAGTCTGGACACAGCATCCCAGATGGCATGCCTTACTCCAGAGAAACAAAGTTTCCTGTCAGCTTACTTCTCCTAACTGGCCACCAGGCCCCAGCTTTCTGCAAGGAAAATCCTGCAAGCCCTGGGGTTCACGGCATCTTGCATACTCCTCATTCCATATACCAGACTGCATATGAGGAAACTTCAGTGGTGCCTAAAGAGCCTTTGGTGTCAAAACTCTCAAGATCTAGAAGCTCTTCTACCTGTTGTTGCTTGCCTGAAGAAGGAATTTCTTTGGTGGGCGATAGCCTGCTCCCACAACAAGGGACTGCCCTTCTCCTCACACCCCGCCACCCAGACCCTCACCACAGACGCATCAGACTACACTTGGGTGCACACCTGGATGGCAGGTGCATACAGGGCCAATGGAACCCACAGCAAATCCCCCTGCACATCAGTCTAAAAGAGATGATGGCTGTGCAGCAGGCCTTGATAGCTTTTAAACCCCTTCTCTCCCCAAGGGTTCTCCTGATCAAAATGGACAACACCACTGCCATGTGGTACATCAACAAGCAGGGAGGGACTCGCTCCTACCCGCTGTGCAGGCTGGCCATGACTCTTTGGCTCACAGCCTCATTCATGCAAATACACCTGCTAGCACAATACCTACCTGGCTCTCTCAACTCCCTGGCAGACCAATTAAGCAGAAAACGTTTGGACCGACATGAGTGGCAGCTCAACAGAAGTAACTTCTTCCCAATAACTCAGAAATGGAGAACCCTGGCGGTCGACCACTTTGCCTCCCACACCAACCATCAGCTCAGGAAATTCTGCACCAGGGAGCATCACTGCATGGCTTGGAAAGTGGATGCCCTGTTCTTCCCCTGGGTAAACCTCTCGGTCTATGCCTTACCTCCCCTACCTCTCATCCCCAGGGTACTGCTCAAAATAAGTGGATCTATGAGTGTGGTCCTTGGTTTTTCCTCAGACTGGCCCAGACAGCACTGTTACCCCTTGCTGCGCAGCCTGTCCTTGCTGCCTCCATGGAATATTCCTCGGTTTCCAAACCCAGAGAGAAGGGGAATTCATGCACCCACAATTGCAGACACTCAGTTTGGCAGCTTAGCTTATTACCTAACCCCTGACCAATCTACCGTCCTCATTAAACAGGTTCTGGATGTTATCCGAGAGGCCAGACGCCCTAGCACCAGAAAGTCTTATGCAGATAAATGGAAAAGGTTCTGCACCTAGATCCAGGCTAAGGGGGCCAACGGCACAGCCATCCATCCCTCTCATCCTGGATTACTTAGCTGACCTACTACAAGGTTGTCTCTCTTTTTCCTCTATAAAAATTCATGCCTCTGCTATTTCTGGTTATTTTCCCATTGAGCAGCCTCTTTTCTCACACCCTCTGATTAAACAGTTCCTCAGGGGGGCTAGCAATTTGAGGCCACCCAGAAGGGCACCAACACCTGCTTGGGACCTTAACTTTGTCTTGGAAAAGCTCACCCTGCCTCCTTTAGAACCAGCTTCTTCTGCAGAGCTAAAATTTCTCTCCTGGAAGACAGCCTTCCTCCTGGCCATCACTTCAGCCAGAAGAGTGTCTAAGCTGAAACCACTCATGCCTGTGGAACCCTTCATCATCTTCTATGCAGACAGGGTATTCCTTAGAACTAATCATTCCTTCATGACCAAGGTGGTGTCTGGTGTGGCTCTCAACCAATCTATTCATTTGCCCACCTTCTTTTCTAACCCCCAAAACAAGGGGAAAGGATGCTGCACTCTCTAGATGTGCACAGACAGCTCAGATACTATCTGGACAGGACTAAACCCTTCAGAAGGTCTGATCAATTGCTGGTTAGCTTTGCTTCAGGGGCAGAAGGCAAAGCCATCTCCAAGCAAACCATTTCCAAATGGATAGCACACTGCATCCATTTCTGCTACAAACAGCATGGCAAGCCTCCCCCCAAGGAGGTCAGGACACACTCCACCAGAGCAGCTTCCACCGAGAGGTCCCCACCAGGGTCATCCTGGAGGCTGTCACCTGGACATCTGTTCACACTTTTACCAAGCATTACCACCTGCCTTTCTTCTCCAAATCCAGGGCAGGATTTGCCTCTGCAGTCTTGCAGGGCATCCTAGCCAGCCTCTAGTTTCCTTGACTGCATCCACCCATTTCCTCAGCTTTGGGAATCTACCCAAATGTAATGACTGCAACAGTGAAACACGAAGAACATAGTACAGTTGTGTACACTTACCATAAATGTTGATGTTCAAGTGTCTTCACTGTTGCAGTCCTGGTTTCCCTCCCTCCATCCCCCTTTTTTCTTTGTTACCTTTCTTCCCTGTTGTTCTCCTTTCCTTACAAGGGACACATTGGTATTTATTTTCCACTGGAACCTGGCTTCCTACTTTGGTGGCTCCTGACAGGTTAGGCCAAGAAAAACTGAAGTAATGGCGTCGGCTGCCTTCCTTTATACCACAGACGACCTAACGTCAGTCCTTAAGCGACAGCAACCGACGCAGAAATACTAAGTCTCTGGTATTCAGGCCGGGCGAGGGCTACCCTGGCAGAGAGGATAACCCAAATGTGATGACTGCAACAGTGAAGACACTCGAATATCTACACTTACGGTAAGTGTACACAACTGTACTTTCAAAAGTTTCTGCTGCATGCTTTTCTTTTCAGCTTACTATATAGTCACTGTGACAGACCACCACTGTTAGCATTTACTCATTAGCATACTTTTACTCATAAAATGGTAGGAATTTTAACTAGTAGATGTAATGTGATCCTATCTCGCCTACATTCATTACTGACGGGCTCGGAGCCAAGAATCGGCTCCGACTCGGCCAGTATAACTAGCACGAAGTCTCTCATTGGCTGGGCCAACCCTGTATCCCAGGAAGGACCATGCCCAAACCCCCAGATCTTGTTTGCCGCTCCTAGAGTAATGATGTGGTCTCGATTTGGCTGTGGCTAAGTACCCTCTCTTTTTTTGACTTAATAGCTGTTTGCTCGAGTTATTATCTCCAGGAAGCTATTTTAATAGCTACGTTGTCTGTTTCCCTTTTGTGATTGATTGCGTTTTTTTGAGTGGTAATCTTTCTGTTTGGTGGGCTAGGCCTGCTTAAGTTAGAGGACCTTTGCCCTATCTTGTGTCTTTAGTGTTCGGGCGTTTAAGCTAGAGCCGTTTCCACCCTCCCTCCTTGTGTTGCTGAGTGTGCGGTCGTGTTTCCTTATGTCTGGCAAGGAAGAAAAAGAACATAAGCCATCTGGCTTTAAAAAATGCGCCAAATGTGCGTATAAAATGTCTTTGACTGATGGCCACGCCATCTGTTTATTGTCTCGCTGCCATACACTTGCAGGAATCCTGCAGTGTTTGTCATGCCTTCTCTTTCAGGGTTTTACAGGAGAGAAAAAATAAGCTTATCCTTAAGGGTTTGATTTAAACCCTCTTTTGAGGAAACTTTAGCGTCTTCTCCCCCCTCAGAGAAATCCAGGTCTAAGACTAAAAAGAAGTCTCCGGCTCCGGCTAGTTCATCGGAGCCTCCGGAGAAAAGGTCAAAAGCTATATATCTTTCCTCTGCTCCACTGGTCTCGGAGCCGTGGGAGGTACTGTCTAAGGCTATGTCTCCTTCCTCGGCTCCACTGGTCTCGGAGCCGCAGGAAGTCTTGTCTGTTTCGGGGTTGGCTTCTTCGACTCCACGGTCGTCGGCACTGAAGGAGGTTGCTGTGGTTCTCGAGCCTGCTTCGGCTCCGATCCCTTTGGAGCTGACTCGGAGCTGTTCCCCCAGTCTTGTCTCGGTTCCGACAGAGAAGGTTTCTCGACCCCCTTCTTTCTCCTCCAAGTCCTCCAGGCTGTCGGATACAGATGTGGATAGGGTGGTCCAGAGGCTCCTCCAGTCGCCAGTGTTAACTAAATTATTTTCGGCTCCAGCCCAGTCGGCTCTGGAGCCAGCCACGATATCGATTACGTTTCTTCCTCCTCCAACAACTTCGGTGTCGTCGGAGCCGAAGTTTGCCGAATCGAGTGAAGTCCTTGGGCCGGCTCCGAAACCTCCTGCTAGTCTTTCGGATCCGACCTCGGCTCCAACCTTTTTCCATCCCTTCTACAGGTTTCGGTACTCGGATGTCCTCAGTCGAACCCGAGGGGGATCCATCGGGGCTTCAGGTTTCGGCTCCGAGCCTTCCCCTTGTTGCTTCGGCTAGGGGTACCCCGACTCCGGTCATGGTCTCGGAGGCGGGTTTTTCGTCCGATTCTGGTGGGCCTGCCTTCGAGGCTATGAGGAGTGCGCTGGCCAAGTCCATAGTGACTTCACCTGAATCGGCAACTCCATCCCCAGACACTGCGATTAGAGCTTCTGGTGCCCCCCTATCTCTGGACAATGGGGCTCCTAGGCCTGAGGATACCTCCATGTGTGGTCCCCTGCTTTCTGAGGGCCCTTCAGAGTCCATGCCTGAGGAGCCTCCCAGGAAGAAGTTGTGTAAGAAGAAGCACGTAGACTCCCCAGATGAGTCTGTCACCTCGGACACCGACCTCTATGATGCAGAAGGGTCCCCGAAGTCGTCCTCTGATTATGTCTCGTTCTCCTATATCCTGGAGATCTTGAGACAGCGGGGTGACTGGCCATCCAAAAACCCTTATGAGGAGGAGTCGGTCTTCCTCAAGGCCTTCGGAGCCCAGCCTTCTGCCTCCTGGGTGTCTCCACCCTTCGATGAATTATTGGATCTTATTTGTCGAAGGGTGTGGGAACACCCTGACTCTGTAGAGCCAGTTCCTAGCCGCCCCAATAAGTTCTTATCTGCGCCTCCTGGGAAAGAATTTTTGACCAAGGGAGTACCTGTGGATGCTATGGTGGTGGCGTCTGCCACTCAGCAGGACGTGGCGGAGGCTTCTACTTCCATCCATCCTCCTAATAAGGAGTCCGGGACTATGGATAGGTATGGGAAGCGTACCCTGTCTTCAGCGACCTTTACCTTGCAGTCGCTGAATTACTTGTGTCATTTTACGCGGCTCCAAAGGGATCTCATAAAGGAGTTGGGAGATACCCTGTTGCGTAACTTGCCTGGGGCATTGGCCCAGTCTGTTAACGCCCAGCTGTCTACCCTTTCTTCCATCGTCAATTCGTCCATGAGGCTCATATCTTATGCAGCCGAGGGAGCGGGTAGAGCAGCGAGTTCGGGCATAGCCCTTAGGAGGCAAGCTTGGATGCGCTTGTGTCATTTTGCGGAGGTTTTCAAGTCTTCTTTCACGGATGCCCCATTCGACGGGTCCTCCCTTTTTGGACCCAAAGTGAAAGACAGCCTCACTAGATGTGAGTAGGATGGTAAGACTTTGTCTGCCGTTGGGGCCCGTTTTTCACTTCTCACTAGACCTTATCCCAAGGCTCAGAGGGGAGGAAAAATGTGGTTCAGAAAGTCTCAAAAGTCTTCCCCTGCCCATCAAAGTGACCCCCCCCTCCAGGGGCAGAGGAGGGGGGAATTTTAATGGAAGGCGTTGCCCTAGAGGAGGTGGAGGCCCCCGCAATACAGGAGACCGTGAGTCCTTTTGTGGGTTCCTCCTAACAATGTCCCTGAGGGATTACCCGACTGTGCATCTCAGGAGCCATTCGGGGGTCGTTTTTCGGAGCATCTTCAGGCCTGGGAATCCATCACTCAGGATCGATGGGTTCTTAGTATCATCACCGGAGGTTACACCATTCCCTTTATTCGTTCCCCCCCCCCCCCGCCATCAAGGAAAATCCTGGACGTTCCACCCAGTCAATGGGATCAGGCAGCAATAGAGGTCTCAAAGCTGCTAGAAAAAGGAGTTATCCAACTAGTCCCCACAGACAAGATCGGATTAGGAACTTACTCAAGATTATTTTTGGTGCCGAAAAGAACAGGGGACTTGAGACCCATTCTGGATCTCAGCAATTTAAATCGCTTTGTAAAGAAGTCCAAGTTCCGAATGGTCATGTTGCAATCCATTTTCCCTTTGCTGGAAAAAGGTGTATGGATGTGCTCCATCGATCTCCAGGATGCCTATTATCACATCAAGATAAACAAGGCTTCCCGGAATCATTTACGCTTCCGGCTGGGAGCCAGTCATTTTCAATTCCGGGCCCTGCCCTTTGGTCTCACCACAGCCCCCAGGGTGTTCACCAAGTGTCTGGCAATGGTGACAGCTCACCTGAGACATCTAGGATTCCAGGTGTTTCCTTATCTAGATGACTGGCTCCTCACCGCCCCCACCAGGCATATACTTGTTCAAGCCACGAGAGCTACTGTCGAATTGGGCCCTCTACTAGGGATTTCATTCAACTGGGCAAAATCTGTATTGCTGCCATCACAGCGTGTTGCCTTTATCGGCGCAGAGCTAGACTCTGTAGAAATGCGAGCTTTCCTACCGGCAGAGAGAATAAAAGTGTTACAGGCCCAGGTTCTGGCTTTACTACCCCGGGAAAAGGCGCAAGCCAGGATGGTTCTTCAGTTGTTGGGATCAATGGCGGCTACCATTCTTCTAGTTCCGCTAGCCAGGTTACACATGCAAATTCTTCAGTGGCTCCTTTTGGCCCAGTGGTCATATCAGGAACGTCCCTTGTCCCATCCGATTCTCATCACGGAGAGATGCCGGCAGGATCTGTGTTGGTGGCTTCTCTCGTCCAACCTGAATCAAGGGAGATCCTTGAGCCCGCTGTCCCCTATTGCCACAGTAACCACTGACGCCTCCCAGATAGGGTGGGGGGGGCATTATCTGGGCGAGACGGTTCAAGGTACGTGGCAAGACCACGAGGTTCACTTGCATATCAATGTTCTGGAGATGAGAGCGGTGCTTCTAGCATTGCAGGCACTTCACAGCTCTCTTCCCAGGGGAACTATTGCGATTCTTTCCGACAATATGTCGGTTGTCTGGTATCTGAACAAGCAGGGAGGAACCGAGTCCTACCCCCTTTGCAGGGAGGCCATGAGAGTGTGGAATTGGGCGATCGCTTCCCAGTGCTTTCTAGTGGCAACGCACATTCTGGGGAAGTCCAATGTGATAGCAGACAGGCTGAGCAGAGGTATTTTGATGCCTCATGAGTGGTCCCTGAACGATCGAGTGGCTGCTCAGATCTTCTCCAGGTGGGGCCTTCCCTGCTGCGACTTCTTTGCCAGCCCCCTGAATGCGAAGTGCAGCAGTTTTTTCACTCTGATCCCCCCACAGGGGGAGTCACCCAGGGATACTCTAGTGCACAATTGGCCCTCCGGTCTGCTCTACGCCTTCCCGCCTGTCCCTCTTTTGCCAAGAGTGATTCAGAAGGCTACCTGCTTCGGAAGCAAGATGATTTTGATCGCACCACTCTGGCCCCATCAAGTTTGGTTCCCCTTCCTTCGGAAGTATGCGGTGGATGGTCCTTGGATTATGGACCCAGCTCCATCCATCCCTACGAACTCTCAAGCTCGCTGCCTGGCTTCTCCACTTCCAACCTTAGTCAGACAGCATATCCTTACCCCGGAAGTAGTACATATTCTGTCCTCCTCCCACAAGTCTTCTACTAGGAAAATATACTCTAGTAAATGGAAGAGATTTGCAATTTGGGCTCAGCAATGTGATCTTGATCCCCTTACAGCCCCTGTGTCGGCGGTGTTAGATTTCTTAGCAACACTATTTAGACAGGGTTCAGCTGCCTCCACTGTAAAGGTTCAGTTGGCAGCAATTTCTAATTATCATGTTGCATATGAGCCTTCCCTCATGGGTCATAAGCTGTGTAAAGCCTTTCTGAAAGGAGCCTGGTTGCTTCGCCCTCCGGTTTCGCAACCCATTTTGCCATGGGATTTAAATGTGGTGCTCAGAGCTTTAACGTCTTCTCCCTTTTGAGCTGGCAGCCTCTTGTGAATTGAAATTTTTGTCATGGAAGACTGCCTTTTTGGTAGCCATAACTTCAGCCAGAAGGGTATCGGAGCTTCAAGCCCTTTCTGTTAAACCTCCTTATTTGATTTTTCATAAGGACAGAGTATCTCTGAGACTTTATCCTTCCTTTCTCCCTAAGGTCTCTTCTGCCCTTTGTCTCCACCAGTCTATTGAGCTTCCGGTCTTTTTTCCACAGTTTTCCAACAAAGCGGAATACAAATTTCTCCAGTTGGATGTGCATAGACAACTGAGGTTTTATTTAAATAGGACACAACAGGAGAGGAAATCAGATCAGTTGTTTGTGTCCTTTTCGGACAACAGAATTGGCAGATCTGTAACTAAGGGCACCATAGCTAAGTGGATTAGGGACTGCATCTCATTTATTTATGCATTAGCGGGTAGGCATCTTCCCTTTCCAGTTAAGGCGCATTCTACCAGAGCTATTTCAACTTCTGTGGCTTTTCATGCTAGACTATCCATAGATGGGATATGTGCAGCGGCTACTTGGACTTCTCCACATACCTTCATTTCTCATAGCAAACTGGACGTGGCCTCTAGAGGTCGGGCTTCCTTTGGTTCCAAAGTGCTCAGGAGTGTTTTCCAGTGAGCCTCCCAGGATTTAGGTGCTAGGGACGCTGTCCCGTCAGTAATGAATGTAGGTGAGATAGGATCACATTACATCTTTTAGTTGTGTACTTACCATAACGATAGATGTATGTGATCCATCTCGCCTACATTCTTACGTACCCGCCCTCCTTCCCCCTACCTGCTGGACTTGGAGGAAAGTTGTATTCTGATCCCTCTGAGGATATTATTTTTTCTCTCCTCGTACATATATATCCTTGTGGTGTGGTGTATGTGGGAAGATATTATTGGGGCAAACAAGATCTGGGGGTTTGGGCGTGGTGCATCCTGGGATACAGGGTTGGCCCAGCCAAGGAGAGACTTCTTGCTAGTTATAACGGCCGAGTCAGAGCCAAATCTCGGCTCCGAGCCCATCAGTAATGAATGTAGGCGAGATGGATCACATACATCTATCGTTATGGTAAGTACATAACTAAAAGCTCTGCTTAGCAGTGAAGATTGTTTGGGATTTTAAAAAAGCTTCAGAATTTTCTTTCAGGATCCTGCTTGTCACCTTCACTGCCATCACATGGTTTCTGTGCACTAAACCTAGCACCTCTGACAAGGGGAAAGCTGAAATTTTGTTAATGTCATTTTGTGCTTCCTCACTGTTCAGCAAGGTAATGCAGGTTTCTTTTTCTGTGAGTGGTCATGCAAGGGTACTTACTAGGTTTTTGAGTGCTCCGATGAATATCCCATCTCAGCTTTGTACTCTAATGTTCTTTGTGTTTCACTGTTGCAGTCATTACATTTAGGGTTATCTGCTTGCAGGTATCCCTCAGTCAGCCTGATTAACAAAGTCTTGGGTCCTGCGTCGGTTGCTGTCCCTTCTTCCATGACGTCAGGCCGTCAGGGGTGTATGCAGCCGACGCCATTACATCAGTCTTTCTTGCCGTGCGGTGCCCGAAGCTGAAGCAGTTCACAAGTGCCGGTCGGTCGACTCCTGAAATTTTTGTTTTCGAGTTTCAGAACCGAAGTCTTCAACTAAAGCTAAGTACTTCATTGGGGAAACTTTTTCTTGCTCCTTTCCGATGTCAGTAAAAGTTAATAATTGCATTACTTGTGGAAAGCAAATACCTCATAAAGATTTTCATTCGTACTGTATTCCTTGCCTAGGCCCTGACCACGACATACCTTGCTGTCGGTTTTGTGCTTTATTTAATCAGCGCACTGTCCATTGTGGGTATATTTTCACCTCTAAATATTTCGGTTCTCGGTTTAATTATCCAGAAAAGTCATCAGTTTGCCAAACGACTACCGGGATTCCGAAAAAACGCAAAGATAAAGACAGACAGGCTGCCGAGGTCCAGAACTGCCGACGACACTTCTAAGCCAGTCGCCAGTTCACCGGTACTCAGTGAGGCGCTTTCGCAGCCCCTGATACCCGCTACATGTTCTTTGTGTTTCACTGTTGCAGTCATTACATTTGGGTTATCTGCTTGCAGGTAGCCCACAGTCGGCCTGATTAACAATGTCTTGGGTCCTGCATCGGTTGCTGTCCCTTCTTCCATGACGTCAGGTTGTCAGGGGTATAAAACATGCAGCCAATGCCATTACATCAGTCTTTCTTGCTGTGCGGTGCCCAAAGCAGAAGCAGTAAGCAAGTGCCGGTCGGCCGACAACTGAAATTTTCGTTTTCGAGTTTCAGAACCGAAGTCTTCAACTAAAAGCTAAGTACCCCGTTGGGGAAACTTTTTCTTGCTCCTTACCGATGTCATTAAAAGTTAATAATTGCATTACTTGTAGAAAGCAAATACCTCATAAAGATTTTCATTCGTAATGCATTCCTTGGCTAGGCCCTGACCATGACGTGCCTTGTCAGTTTTGTGCTTTATTTAATCAGCGCACTATCTGTCGTTGGTACATTTTCGCCTCTAAATATTTCAGTTCTTGGTTTAATTATCCAGAAATGTCATCGGTTAGCCTTCCGACTACCGGGATTATGAAAAAATGCAAAGATAAAGACAGAGACAGGCTGCCGAGGTCCAAAACTGCCGACGATGCTTCTCCTAAGCCAGTCGCCAATTCGCCGGTACTCAGTGAGGTGCTTTCGCAGCCCTTGATACCCGCTACTTCTGATTCGCAGGCCTCTAGTGAGACCCATTCGGAGTCCGGTATGCTGCAAGATACTTCAGCTATGTAATCCGCGATTGTTTCTACCTTGGATGGGTCCAGAGCCGCTGTGCAGGCACCAGCTTCTGAGGGTGTATTCAGGCCTACGGACTTGCATATTAAACAGACGCCTCCTTCTTCACTTAGGCCTAAATCTCGAACCATGACTAAAAAACCGACACCCAGGCCACATGCTCAGGCCTCTATGCCTAAAAAACAAATGATAAGAATGGCTGAAGATTTAATAACTCTAATCAGGGGTAGCCAAACCCCCTTTCTAAGAGGCCTAGGACTGAAGTTGTGTATGGATCTTATGTAAGGATTCTGTTTTTTCTGATTCTTCTGATGATCTGGATTTGCCCTTATCTACTTATGAGGATTCTGATGCAGAGGACTCCATTCCCTCTGCTTCCCCTCCAGAGGATTTTTCTTTTGGTGAAAGCTTGCATACTCTAAGGGAGCATTTCCACTGGGAAAGCCAGGATTTTTCTGATTCAGAAAAGAGGCTTAGGGATTTCTTACTCCTACCTCAGCATAGACCTTTAGCTATTCCTCCTGTACTGGACATTGTTGGTGATGCTTTTTCGGAATCTAGTTTGGCCCCTGATTCCTTGCCTCCTGCTTCCAGAAAACTTGACAGATACTACAGGGTCCCTGAGTCACACAAGTTCCTTTTTAAAAATCCTATTGCAGATCCAGAGACTATTTCATAGGGGCCCAAGGGCATTAAGGCTTCTACTGCTAAAAATCCTACCCCTTCTGATAGAGACTCCAGGGCGCTGGATAGATGAGGTAAGAAGGTTTACACTTCTGCAACCTTGGCCATTAGGGCTTTAAGCTGCCAGTTTCATAAGTTAAAGTATCAGCAACATGTTATAGGATTGCTTAAACAGAAAATTATGTTGATTCCTGACTGTGTGGAAAATAAAGAATTACAGGATTTAATGCATTCTGCTGAACAAGTTGGAAAACATACTTTGCAATGTGGTTTTGATTCATTAGAGGCCTCTTGCAGGGCTGCTGTCACTGGGTCTGTGCTCAGAAGGCATGCTTGCCTAAAGGAGCAATCCTTGCCTGATCATGTTAATGCTAAATTGTTGGATGCTCTCTTAATTCAGGACCACCTGTTTGGCAATAAGGCTGAGGAAGTTCTTAGAAAGATGGAAGATAAAGCTAAGTCTATGCAAACTGTTAAAGATTTCTTACAAGTTCAGCCTCCTAGATTTAGTAGGCACTGGCTTTCTAAGAATTGGTCCTTTCCAGCCCCTTCCAGGTCTTCTCAAGCCAAACCCAGACACAGCAAAAGCCCCAGGTTTCAGTCCCAGGAGACACACAGGACTAAGCGGTGGGGGGCCTCCACTTCCAAATCTGGCAGTAATAAGACACCCCCCTATCATAAACTGTCTCAATAACCTCCGTTTAAAATTTCCAAGCACTTATCAACTGACTGCCCCTTTGGGAGGGAAAGATTGCTCTTCATGCAAAGAACTGGGAACTCATTACCCAGGACAAATGGGTTTTAAATATAGTGTTCCAGGGATATAGATTTCACTTCCACACGTTGCCAACACAAAGCGGGTTGCCGGACCTACTCCCAAATCAGTGGGCAGAGGCCCAAAAATAAGTACTTTCTCTGTTAAGCATGGGGGCTATTCAACTGGTACCTGAAGACGTAAAGGGGCAAAGTTTCTACTCGAGACTTTTCCTAGTACCCAGAAAAGACAATTCATGACGTCCTATCCTGGACCTGTCTACTCTAAACACCTTTTTGAAAATTCCAAAATTCAAGATGCTGACTCTTCACCAGTTGCTTCCTATGCTAGGCAAGGATGCCTGGTTGGCAGCACTGAATTTGAAGGAAGCCTACCTGCACTTCCCAATCAGGGAATATTGCAGAAGATACCTACGCTTCAAAGCAGGCCACATGCACTGTCCGTTCTCTGCACTGCCCTTTGGCTTATCTACTGCGCCCAGGGTATTCACAAAGTGTCTAGCTCCAGTTATTACATTTTGCAGGTAAAGAAATATTCAAATATACCCATATCTGGGCGATTGTCTAATTCAGGCAGAAAGCCAGGACATACTTTTGAATCATCTGGCCTTTGTACAAAGGGTTCTAACTTGTCTGGGGTACACCATAAACGAAAAGAAACCACACCTGGTACCCTGTCAGCAAATTATATTCCTGGCAGCAAGCTTCAATACAACTTCTCAGAAGGCTTTCCTCACGCCAGGGAAACAAATTAATTTGACAACCTACTTCAGACAAGTGGCCACAAAAAACCTGCTATCTGCAAGACAAATACTGCAAGCCTTGGGGTTCATGGCATTCTTCTAATTCCATATGCAAGACTGCATATGAGGAAACTACAGTGGTATCTAAAAAGCCTATGGTGTCAACATTCTCAGGATCTAGAAGCAGTGATTCCTATCATACCTTGCCTATGCCTAGAATTCCTTTGGTGGGCAGAGGCCTGCCACCAAAACAAGGGACTACTTTTCACACCACCCCCTGCCGCTCAAACCCTAACAACAGACGCATCAGACTATGCATGGGGGGCTCACCTGGGAGAGAAGTGCATTCAGGGCAAATGGAACCCAAGTCAAATCTACCTGCATATCAATCAAAAAGAAATGTTAGCTGTACAGAATGCTCTGACAGCCTTCAAGGACCACATTCATCCAGGACAACTTATGGTAAAGACGGCCAACACCACTGTTATGTGGTACATAAACAAGCAAGGGGGTACACATTCTTACCCCCTCTGCAGACTAGCTATGGCATTGTGGAACACAGCCTTGAGCTACCAAGTGCACCTACAAGTTCAATTCCTGCCAGAAAAATTAAATACACTAGCAGACAGACTAAGTGGAAACCTCATGGATCCACGCGTGTTGACAAGCAAATGGGGGAGCCCAGATGTAGACCTGTTTGCCTCTCCCCGGAACTACCAATTGGACAAATTTTGCACAAGGACTCCCCACAAGCAAGCCTGGAAAGTGGATGCTGTGTCCTTCAGCTGGAAAAAAATCGGTCTATGCCTTCTCCATCTGCCTCCGCTTTCCAAAGTACTACTAAAAATCAAACCGGACAAACCAAGTATTATTTTGATTTCTCCAGACTGGCCACACCAGCACTGGTACCCCCTCCTGCTCAGTGTGTCACGGTTAACCTCATGGCACCTGCCTCAGACTCCTTCCCTGTTGTCTCAGCAGGAGAACCAGGTTTTGCACCCTCAGCTTCTAACACTGAACATTGCAGCCTGGCTAATTACATAATCTTTCCTCTACCATCCCTCAGTAAACCTATAATGGATATCATTTTAGAGGCAAGGAGGCCTAGTACTAGAAAATCTTATGCTGAAAAATGGAAAAGATTCTGTGCCTGGAACCAATCTCAAGGGATGAGCACAGCAGCGCCCAATTTACCTCAGATTTTACAATACTTAACTGAGATGCTTCACAAGGGCCTGTTTTTTTCCTTCATTAAAATCCACACCTCAGCCATTTCAGCTCATTGTAGCACAGAACCTCCCCTCTTCTCTCATCCACTGCTCAAGCAGTTCCTCAGAGGGGCCAAAATTTGAGACCACCCAGGAGAGCTCCAACCCCAACCTGGGACCTTAACTTTGTTTTGGAGCTCTACTTCCTTTTGAGCCAGCTGCTACTGCAGAGTTAAAAATGTCTTTCTTGGAAAACAACTTTTCTTTTAGCAATCATTTCAGCTTGAAGGGTATCTGAATTACAGGCCCTTATGGCAGTGGAGCCTTTCATCATCTTTCATGCAGACAGGGTGTCCCTCAGAACCAATCCAGCCTTCATGCCCAAGGTGGTATCCAGTGTGGCTCTTAATCAGTCTATTCATTTGCCGACCTTCTTTCCCAATTCACAGAACAAAGGGGAACGGATACTGCATTCCTTAGATGTGCACAGACAACTTAGATTCTACTTCTACAGGACTAAACCTCACAGGAAATGTGAACAACTGCTGCTGGCATTTGCTGCAGGGGCAGAGAGGAAGACTATTTCAAAGCAAACCATTTCTAAATGAATAGGCTATTGCATTCATTTCTGTTGTAAGCACCATGGAAAACCTATCCCCCAGGGGTCAGACCTCACTCCACCAGGGTTGCATCTACCTCTACAGCCTTTCTCAGAGGCGTCCCTACCAGGAACATCCTAGAAGCTGCTATCTGGAGTTCTGTGCATACTTTCACCAAGCATTATCATTTGCCAATTTTCTCTAATTCCAGAGCTGGCTTTGCCACTGCAGTCTTGCAGGGTCTTATAGCTGGTCCTAATGCTGTCTAAATTCCTCCTCCCAACCATAGCTTTGGGAATCTACCCAAATGTAATGACTGCAACAGTGAAACACAAAGAGCATAGTACAGTTGTGTACACTTACCATAAATGTAGATGTTCGAGTGTATTCACTGTTGCAGTCCTGGTTACCCACCCTCTAGCCCCCTAACTTTTTTTGGCTATACCTCTATTTTCTTTACTATGCTTAAAAGCCTTTTTGGTGTATTTGCCTTTTTGTTGGAGGTGTATCATTGTACTTTTTATATTTAATTGCTCCCTATTAGGGGAGCACCTGACATCTGGGGCAAGAAAAACCGATGTAATGGTGTCGGCTGCTTGTTTTATACCCCTGATGACCTGACGCCATGGAAGAAGGGACAGCAACTGATGCAGGACCCAAGACTTTGTTAATCAGGCCGACTGAGGGCTACCTGCAAGCGGATAACCCTAAATGTAATGCCTGCAACAGTGAATACACTCAGACATCTACATTTATGGTAAGTGTACACAACTGTACTTTCTCCTCTAAGCTGACCAGTTATCTTTTCCAATAGTTCCCCTTCATGATGACCCACACATGCATATATGAATCCATCCATCTATTATTGTTTTCTTTCTTCCCAGTATAGTTGAAACTGCTGAGATTAATCATTCATACATTCCTTTCATCCTTGATCTGCCTGTTCAGGATGGTATCCCCTTACATCATCTAAGAAGTGTACCTGAAAATAAAACTCCTTTCCTGCTTTTATGTCGGTGGGTTCCTTCTCAGTCTAGCCTTGACCTTCATTGCCCTGTGTTCACTTTTGTCCTTGCACTGATTTTTGTCTTGCAGTAATTTTGTTCTCTGTCCTGTTCTATCTGTATCACTTATATGAAGATGTTTCAGTGTTTGAACTGGTGGCGTCCAGTAAGATTTTCAGTGGTCTCAAAAACAGTTTGGATAGTTAATAGCTTCTGTATCAAATGAGTCGCGTGTTCTTTCAGAAATATCAGTATCCAATTTTTTTTACTGAATTTATGACAAATATAATGGTGTCCTAAGTACACAGGCACATTTTTAGATTATACAGTGGACATTATGACTGCATTCTTTTCATCTCTGGCAATCTCTGGCATGCACTAGGTGCAGTAAACACATTTTTATCTCCCTGACAGTCACCTGTGATGAACATACAATTACCCTGACAGTCACCTGTGACCAAAGTGCATTTGCCATGATAATTGCGGAGGGCTTCACAAGTTATCACTGCATTTCCAGTGCCTGACACTTTCTTTGCTAAAGCTACAAAAATAAGAATCCTGACATAAGAATCCCATTTATTTTATTCATTTAACATTTGTTTACCAAGTAAGTCGAACTTGGAACAAAGCCAATTTTCAGTGGAGGCCCGGGGAGAAACACTCCAGGTGCAAGTCTTTGTAATGTGAGAGGAAACCGGAGCACCCGGAGGAAACCCACACAAATGCAGGGAGGACATGCAGACTCCACACAGAAGGCATGCACCCCATCCAAGAATCGAACTGGAGAACCTCTTGCTGTGAGGACATAATGCTACCGCTGCAGCACTGTGTCGTCCTTGCGCAACATGACCTTTTAAGGCTGCTAGAATCTGTATTTAATCATAGCCTCCCGATAGGCTTTATGCCATATGAATCGAGGGCTACAGTGGTTATCTCTCTGTAGAAAAGCAGGGGGCCTTCCATAGACCTAGAGAACTACAGACCCATAAGTCTGACTTGAGTAGCATCTTACCCTCACCAAGAATGATGCCACAATATGAAAACAAGATGATCAATTTCAACAATTGGCTTAAGTACTGGTGTCATTCAAAGGGGATCCAATGCCTGTCAGCTTGGGATGGTATGCTCGACAAGCCACGATGCTTCGCTAGGGACGGCTTGCACCTGTCACCCCTGGGCTTTTGGATATTGGCAAAGGCTCTTGCTACCCCCATAGTGCCTTTTTTAGGTGAGGCTCAAAAGACAAACCCACCTCCATAGGTATCACAAGGGATAAGAAACTAAGAGTAATGCTTCTCAATGCCAGAAGTCTAAACCTCAAGGTGCACGCACTCAAAACTCTCCTTAGCATGGAGAACATCGATATCTGTGCAGTAACAGAAACCTGGTTCAGGGCTCCCGAGAGCACCCCAGCACTACCAGGTTATACCTCATACCATGCTTTTCGACCCCAAAACTTGGACCGAACCACAAAAGGAGGGGGAGTATCGATATTCATCAAAGATACCCACACCTCCAGGTTGGTAGCAAAGCACGAAGCATCAGAGACTATCCATGTGCAACTAACAGTGGGTAAAACTGCCTTCCACTTTATAGCCTGCTACAGACCACCCTCCCAAACCCAGGAACCCCACTCGGCCTTCCTGAGAACACTGGAAAATATGAAGGTCTCTCCAAACACCATTATATTGGGCGACTTCAACTACCCAAACATAGACTGGGAGCATTACTCTAGCTCCAACACCTAGCCCAAAGGTTCCTAGAATTTATAAACTCAAATGCTATGGAACAACTTGTTACCACTCCCACAAGAGGGGAAAACATACTGGACCTGATCATCACCAACATGGGGACTCTATGCTCCAGACCAGAAGTGTATCCCTCACTGGTAAGATCAGACCATAAACTAATCTCACTGGATATTCACATCCCGACCCCACCCCCTGCGCAGAAAACCACAGTGAAAAACTTCTCTAAAGCAAATTTCACACTCCTCAAAACCGAGGTGGAATCCTTCAAAGCCCCGGGGCCTGTGGAAAATATGACCCAGACCGCAGAATCCTTTATAAACGCATTCTATGAACACCCCCCCCCACAAAAAGGGCAAATATCTATCCCAGCAGAGTGCTGCCCCCCCCTGACATCTCAGATGCTCAGGTAAGAGCCGCCCTCGCCAAAGCAAAAAACACAGCATCAGTGGGACCAGACGGTGTCCCGGGCTGCGTCCTACATGAACTCCAAGAAGAGCTAAACCCAAACATAAAACTACTGTTCAATCTCAGCCTTACTACAGGATATGTGCCCAAAGAGTGGCGTACAGCAACAGTGGTCCCTCTCCATAAAGGTGGTGCCTCAACGGATCCTGGAAACTATCGCCCCATAAGCCTGACTAGCTTGGTCTGCAAAGCTATGGAAAGGATCATCATGGACCTCATAAATAAAGATATTGGGGACCTACAGACACTGGATCCTACCCAGTTCGGCTTTGTTAAGGGCAGATCCTGCCTCTTAAACCTGGTTGATTTCTTTTGAAACAGTCACCAAGGCCATTGACTAGGGGAAGGTGGTCCACACAGCCTACCTGGACCTCGCAAAAGCCTTCGATACAATACCCCACTCGGGCATTATAGAGAAGCTCACCAGCTTAAATATAAACCCCCTATGTCACTAGATGGATTGCAAACTGGCTCAAGGACAGAACCCACATGGTTAGAATTGCTGGAGCCATGCCAGACTCCAAACCAGTTACAAGTGGTGTCCCACAAGGCTCAGTCCTGGGACCTCTCTTGTTCGGTATATATTTCTCGGAGGTACAGGCCAACACGGAAGGACTGTGGCTGACCAAGTTCGCAGATGAATGCAAACTGGGCGCCATAATCGACTCTCCAGCCGACACAAGCATCCTCCAAAAGGGCCTCATAGAAACAGACAACTGGTGCCAGAGCCATGGCCTCAAGCTAAATGCCAAAAAGTGTATAGTCATCCCCTTTGGCAAAAACAAAGTGCCCACAAATTACCAGATAGGTGGTAATCCATTAAGTACAGAAGAAGTAATTAGGGACCTGGGGACCCAAGTTGATAGCAATCTCTCATTTGACAACCACGTGGCCAAAGTGGTTAGAAAAACATTTTATATAGCCCACCTAATCATGAAGGGATTCACATCTAGATCAGGGGAGGTCATCATGCCTCTTTACTCATCCCTCATCATGCCCATAATTGAGTACAATGCCCCTTTTGGGATGTACCTTACCAGACACCTGCAGCGACTTGAAAGACCCCAAAAGTACCTCACCAAGAGGATCAAAGGGCTCAAACAGATGCCATATGCTGCCCGGTTGAAGAAACTCCAGCTCTACTCAGTGGCATACCGCCTGTTCAGAGGCGATCTGTGCCTGACAGATAAAGCCATGTCCAACCCGGAATTAATGGACATGCTGCACCTCAGAAAATCCAAATCCCATCGAGCTACGCGCTCGAGAGACTTGAACCACAGCACTGAAATAAATAGGACATGCTGGAGGGACAGATTCATAACCCAGAGGCTCCCTTCACTCTGGAATAAAATCCCAGTCCAGGTTAGGCAGAGTCCCTCATTGACTCTCTTCAAGAGGAATCTTGATGAGTGGATGGGAGTTCGTAGGTTTACCCCGGGTATCACTTCTGTGTCACTGTTAGACAGAGGCACAGTATACTAACCTCGAAAAAGGGCATAGAAAAATAAATTTAAAATGGATGGCGAAAGCCGAACACATTCTGGCTAGGCTTATAAATGCCCTAGGGCAGATAGCCTAGTATGAACCTATGAACCTATGACTAGTCTGAAATGCAAGGCCATGGATATAATTATAAACTGCGTTATAAGTGTGATGATGTGAGGTAGTTTCAGCTATGGCAGGAGAAGTAGAGCAGTGGATGTGTAACATGTGCCAGCATAGCTCGCTGGAGTTTTGTAAAGAATTGTGTGCCATTTGTATATCGAATGCATTTGTACAGATGCGTCTGCTGAAAAATGTATTTGTAAAGCTTCTTGTGTTAAAAATGTATCGGCAGTGGGTCCTGCTGAATAGAAAAGAAGTACGCATGTATGTCAGACTGTATTATAACTGTTGAAATGAATATTGTAACAGAGGATACTGGAAGAGAAGAGGTTAATCTCAGTCCAGCTAACTTTGAAAAATACTCGGAAATTAAATTAAATGGTTTAGGCTATAAAAATTGTATCCTACAGTTCTGATTGCAGCCAGAGACGAAATGTCTGTGAAAACCAGGACTAGGAATCCTACTGTGAACTAATTGCTACCCTGGAAGGGTGGAAGTTTTAAAATAGTTTTATAGCTTCCAGATACTATAACACATCTTAGCAAAGTTCTATCTGCGTGTATGGTAATACATATGGCTAAATTCTGGTTCAGTTTCTAGGAAATAGGATTGTGTGGGTACCAGAAGTCAGATGACCAGATGTGTGTGAAGTCATTCTGTAAGCCAACACTGAAATGATGTTTTAGTACTAGATATGAGAGAAGTCTCAGCACAGTCTATTTTTGAAACATGACAAAGAGGTAAAAACCACTAACCTACTTCATCGTGCCTTGTTTTAGTAAGTAACCAGGGAATAATAATTCTTTAGATCAGTCAGGAAAATATAGTGAGATTAGTTAAGTACTGTATTACTGTATCTGTGTGAATCTATCCATCTGTGTTATTTTTTAATATTCCTGTGATTGAAAATCTGGTGTTCATTATAAATAGATGTTTAGTACTTTTTTATGTTCTTTTATTATTTATTATTAAATATATTTAAAATTTTCATTGTGGCTGGTCTTTGAGAACATTTTAACCTTTGAGAGTACTTCGGTGACACTATGGCCACTCCTGAAAGTTTTGCTGCATTAGTTAAACACTGCCATTTGTATTGGTTTTAATTTTACTAAGTACAATTGGGTACCTTTGTAAGAGCCTTAGAGTAGCTGGCTTTGGAGCGTTCTGCTGGTGGTGGAACTGCCTTATAGTCTGGGCATAACTGTTAAATCTTTGCCAGCCTTTCCCAGGTGTGTGTATGTATCAGCTACTTGGTGGAGGTAGACAGAGCACTGGTTTCAGAGAGAGAAGGTGTTGGAGGACTTGGCATGGAACACCTGACTGAGGACTCAACTCAACAGAGTTCTGATGAAGACCAGTAATGGTTGAAAGCGCTTAACTCTACTAGTTTGCCTTTTTTTGTTTATTTGTTTGTTACCAGTCTGCTTATCGAATTTGTTCGTGTTTCACTATTTTTGTCATTAAACTATGGATTATTAACGGCAGTCGTTTGGCACTTATTGGTGCGCTCCTGGCTTTTCTTGATAGTATCCTGGTCCAAGGAGGTCATTGTTTTGCTGTCACTGGTGCTCATCAGAAAAATCATGAGTACAGCAGGCCTTTCAGCATGTAGCTGGCCAGCCAACACACTGGGAGACTACAGAGGTTCCTCACAAAAAGAATACAAGGAGTAAACAAAAAGTTTTATACAGACCATCTAAAAGCCCTAGCCCTGTACTTAGTCTCCTACAGACTGCTGTGCAGTGCTCTATTACAAAGCATTGTCTGATCCCACACTGATGGATTTATTGCACATCTACAAAACAAACACCATCAGAAATAGCCATTCTAAGGATGTAAACCTCATCTGCGACATAAACTGTTGAGACAAGTTTGTATCTCAACGATTACTCCTACTCTGTTACAGGCTTCACATTCATGTGAAGCAAAGCTCATCCCTAATCCTATTGAAAAGTATCTTGGGCCAGTGGATGGGTAATACCCTGGTTTAGCACCTATGTCCCTAATGGACAGGGACAGCGTGTGAATGCTAGATGTGTACAAGCCTGTGTCATAACTATAAAATTCCTTAGGGTATTAACACGTCAGTGATATTTTGATAAACTTGGGGTAAGCTTGATTAGGCTTAAAATTGTTCTTGAGCTGATAGCCTAGTAACCACCTGTAAACCTATGACAGGTACATTATAAACTTATTTTGAATACATCAAGGAATAATAAACCATACAGATTATTTTATAATTAAAAACACTATATTGGAGAACTTTAATTACTGGATGTCTTAAAACATGCAGAATAGCATGATGTTCTCTGCTCATCATTATCATCATCAACCCCCTTTTTCCATCCTTACATGTGGTCATGGCGTCATGTCAACTGTTCCTACTTCTCTCAAAAAGCCACTGTCCTACCTTCTTTAAAAGCCATGACTGTCTGTCTCTGGTATTTCCTTATTAATTTCCAGCTCCCGGTGCTACAGCACAGTGGTTGATTTTATGTTGAAGGCAAGAAATGCACTACAGAACATCATTAGAATTTTGTTAAAGTTATAGTTAAACGTGGCAAACTGTGCTTGCTGACATTGAATCAACCACTGTCTTCATAAGATTATTACAAAATCATAATCTTCATAAAGAAGGGTTCCTGCTTCTGAATGGTTTATTCATAAGATTTTACTGACAAATCAGGCAAGATTGCAGCAGTTGGTAGGATTGAGGTATGCTGGTTAGACAATGTTTGTTCATTTTTTTTCTTGACTTCTATACTTCCCATCCTAAATTGGACCTCTGTCAGTAGTGCATCTATACATGTAATTATAGAAAGTGGATATAAAAACCTGCATTAAAACCTTTGTGCCAGTTGTGGAATTGACACATTTACTTGGATGATTTCAGTCCAGCAGATAACTGTCTGTTAGATTTTCTACCATGCGTACAGTTCCCAAGCAACATGCATGCTAACAGCATAATGAAGAGGGTGTTTAGGACACTTTCAGCAGCTAGATTGATCTGCTTATCTTGTATATTTGAAATAAAGGTGTTCAGCCAATTATATATATATATATATATATATATATATATATATATATATATATATATATGGCTTTAGGGCACATGCTCGACTAGCATATGTCCGAATCACGAAACATCGAACACACATACACGAAAGTGCTTAACATCGACAAGCGCTTCTGTGTATGTGTAGTTCAAAAAAAAAAATCTACGCTTCACCCCCCCACACCCCCTACTTTATTATTCTCACTCCGAGATCACGCTACAGTGGGGAAAAAGGAATTTTCCCTTACCCGCATTGTAGTCCGATCTACAAAACAGGCACACATACACAGAAGCGCTTGTCGATGTTAATGCTAGTCGAGCATATGGATCCATATTCTCTCTCTCTCTCTCTCTCTATATATATATATATATATATATATATATATATATATATATACGGTGATACGGTGGTGCAGCGGTAGTGTTATTGCCTAACAGCAAGAGGTTCTCCCGTTCGATTCTTGGCTAGAGTGCGGGGAGTGCCTTCTGTTTGGAGTCTGCATGTCCTCCACATGGTTGGGTGGGCGTTCGAAAGGCATGCCTTTGTTGAAGGTTGAACGTCGAGCTGGCACCTCGGCGTTCGTGAAAATCTACTGCCAATCATTAGCGGACCGGAGTTCCGCTATGGCGACCCCTAACTGGGAAAAGCCAAAAGACAACAACAAATATATTATACACATATATTTTTTATGTAGAAATATATATGTAATGGGGCTACTTCAAAATCCCAACACCCATATAACCGAAGTTCATTTACGTGAGAGAAACATAGTGAAAGATGAAATACCTAAATGGCAGAATTTTCCCAGGGTAAGTAAACATTTGCCCAGCATGCCCTTTACACCAACTCTGGGATCGCACTACAGTGGAGAATATAGTTAGGGGAGTGTGGGGGATCTAGCCCCCCACCCTAGTTGAGTATTACTTACGTCGTTGTGTTTCATTTACATTTGGGCAAGTGTTTACTTACCCTGGGAAAATTTCGCCATTCGGGTATTTCATCTTTCGCTATTTTCATCTTGTATAAATGAAGGTCGTTTATATGGGCGTCGGGATTTCAAAGTAGATCCATATATGTGTGTGTGTGTGTACTGGATTACGCTTACACTTACTGTCAGAGAAGAGTTGCGTCTTTATACTATTTGCACGTGAAGTTTCTCCCAGGTGTGTTAGTCAAAATGGGTTGGACATCTGGAGGTTTCCTATGTCCTTGTCGATAATTTCCAACTTGGGTATAACAAGAGAATTTGATACCTGGGAACTATATGCCTTGTTCTGCACAAATCATCCCTTTCCTGGCTTCTTTCTTTGAGTTAAAGCCAGCCAAGTAGTAATGAACACAGTTCTGAAATACTCAATATGTTTTCTGACTGGAGCTGTGATATGGGGTGGATTCTGAGCAGAACTGTGGCATTTTGCATAGCTTTATAACAACTGAAAAGTAACATTATTTTAAGTAATTCTAGAATGCATTATTTGTCACTGTAGTTTTTTTCCTGACTGAAGATGTAATCTTCCGTGTTGCATTTTTTTGACAGAACAGGCATTGTCAAATTATTGTTATCCTTAGGTATTGAGTGATATTCTGAAATAATCAAGCTGTTCAGTTCTGGACCAGCTGGACAGCCTAGTTTTTCAATTTCTCTGGAAACTTGGAATTGTGCAATACATACAGCTTTCCCTTGCATATTTGGATTATATTCTGTTTTCACTGTACTATTGCTTCAGGTAGGATGTTTGTACAATCCACCACACTTGCTGTGAAGTACTTTGTCATTTCCCGTGAACCATGTACCCTTCATTTTCAGGTTGTGCCTTGTTCATCTAATGCATAATTTTTTGAAAAGTAGTGACCACTTGGTTTATTCTTATAGCCTTTAAATACTTTTATTTCAACCACATCCCATCTCTGCCTTCTTCAGATCTGTATCTGTTAAGCTGTTGGAATGTTTCTTTACTTGATTCCTGGTACAAATTGTCCACCATTTCTGTTGCTCCATTAAACTGCCTGTATGTACTCATTAAAATAATAGAAATGGGAATGTAAGAACAGAAACTGGGAATGAAAGTGTGTTGAAAGTTGAGGGAGAAATTTCTGAAGTAGAGGAAGATTCTGTAGATTTATGGAGAGGCAGAATAAGAAAAAGGACCCAAGCCAGGGAGTGCCACTTGTTAAATTTATGTTCTGGTTTCTGATTTTGTAAAGCATATTTCCAATGTATTTTTATAACTGTATGTATTTTATGAATATGTGTAACATATTTAGAAATATTTTCGAGTTATGAAGTGTTGTATATCGTATGGGATTGGAAGTGTCCCATAGTCCTAACAGATGTGGATGGAGTCCAGTAGAATTAATGCTAATTACCTGTCTAGTATTTTGGCCAGATATACATAGTTTTCCAAGACCTTTATCCAAATATTTGAATATCTGCAGGTTGAGAGGGTATGGCTTGCAGACTGATTTTGTTTTGTACCAACACCTTTTGAGAACACAAAAAGGTGTAGACTGCAATAGTGCCATTTTGAACAGAAAAGGTAGCAAGTACTTGGGCTTGTTCTTCTGAGGTTTAAAACTGTACAACCAGTACTCCCCAAATAAATTACAGCGGACTGAAATGACGCACTCTGAGGTCCTACCTTTAATTAGAAAGCTGTGCCAAGTACAGCAGCACAGTTTTATATTTGTGTGCTCCATCATAGTTGTAAAGTCGTAATGTTCTATGTCAGCTTGTATAACCACCTCTCTTTCTTTTTGTAGGACATTATTAATAGCGGCACTTATGAACTGCAAAAAGCAAGAAAAATTGAAATTGCCTTGATATTTTAGGACAAATAGCATTGTCTAACTTTCTTTGTAAGTGTCACAAAAAAAAGTCCTACTGTATCAGAAATAACATAATACAACACTGGGCCATCACTTTTTTGAAACACCTTTTTTAAATTACCACTTGTGACATAGGTAAATTTACATTTATACAAAAGTAATCAAACTGTATTAACAAATTAGTATTAACAAACATTATACTTTACATATATTGCTATATATCATAAAACCTAAGCAGCATTGCGTAAATTACTCAATTCCTGCCTCTTTGTTTTAAACAAGAAACATCTTTATTAAATCATCACTTACAACATAAGCAATCGTACATTTATATAAATGAGAATGAACCACACCAACACAATCCTGGTTGCTAGCATTTTACATCACAAACCATACTGACACACACCCAGTTGCAAACATTATACATCACTTATAATCTACCCAATCATTTCAGTCAAACATTACCTAGCTCATTTAAGTCCTACCTTCTTTAAACCTCATTCCTCCCCTGGATGTATTGTTCGCAGAATCCCCATTGTTTCCTGTGTAGTTTGTTCCTACCCTTTTCTAAAGATCTCAGTCCCAGTTGTTTTATCTCTGTTACTATATTAACTACTTCTAATATAGCTGGTTTAGATTTTGATTTCCATTTTCTAGTAATTGCTTTTTTGGCAGCCACCATAATTAGACACATCAAGGCCTTACCATGTCTAGGCAGTTCTGATTCTGTGTCATAGCTCAGAAAAGTCATCTCCCCAATCTGCCCACTCAGCATCTCTGACAATGCATCCTGCAGAGAATCCTTAAAATCCACCAACCCAGAGCACTCCCAGAAAATATGTTCCCAGGTACCTCTTTCTTCCCTGTCACACCTCCAACATTTGCTGTCTACCTGAGGAAAATTATCTGGAGGCTACTTGAGGTATAAAAATATCTATGTAAACATTTTCAAGCAGAAATCCTAAATCTTCTAGATGTTGTTGCATATTTGGGAGACCTGCATATATCCTCCCATTGTTTCTTTGTGAATTGCTTATCCAATCTCTCTTTCCAATCCTTTCTAACCTTCTTTGATTGTTATAGTTATCATGCAATATTTTATATGCTTATCACGCAGTATTTTATAATCTCTACTAATTATTCCTTTTTTAATGGCAGCGTATGTTCTATGTTCAGCTAAAAGCTCTACCAGTGCTGGTCTTTCAGTTAGGACTTTTTCTTTGCCTGTACCCTGATATCAATCCTTGATAGGGAAGGCAATCCTAATCTGCAGTCTGAATAAATTCTTGGACTCTTCCCATTGTATTACCTTTTTCTCTCTAGTTATTTGCTGTTAATACCTTTGTTCCTCTGCAAGTTAACACTATGCCATCACTTTGGTAGTAAAGTGAAAATTTCTCTTTTGCATTGATTTGAAGGTGTGCTCTGCCTTACAAATTTGTGTTTCTGAAGAGATGTTCCTCTTTTGCATCTGAAATGGTGGCAACCCTAATTTCAGTACAGCTTCCTAATTAAATGCAGGAGCAAATGAACACCACAAATGTAAAATTGTAGTGCTTTACTTCACCCTACTTTCCTAATTAGAAGAAAGAATGTTCTGAGCTTCTATAAACAGAGCCTGTTGGTTTGAAAGACTTGCAAAACAAAACGGGCAAGCTGACTGCTCTGTTGTAGTAAATAATGGGCCACCTGCCTTTGCTCATCTTGCATTGTAAAATAAAAAGCATGTATAAGAAGTGTGGTATCATCCACAGCTTGTTACCAAACAATTTTTTGAACTCTGCTATTTTATAGTATGTTGTTGTCTTTTGGCTTTTCCCGGTTAGGGGTCACCACAGCGGAACTCCGGTCCACTAATGAATGGCAGTAGATTTTCACGGTGCCGAGTTGCCAGCTCGACACCCAACCTTCAATGAAGGCACGCCCATTCACACATGTCTTTCGGAACGCCACTCGACCCGCAGGGAGGACATGCACACTCCACACAGAAGGCACTCCCCGCACACTAGCTGAGAATCGAACGGGAGAACCTCTTGCTGTGAGACAACAATGCTACCGCTGCACCACCGTGGATACCTCTGCTATTTTTATGTAAAGTAGCACTATTCAAAAAACTGTTTATACTAAGGAAATTATTTTGTTATGTTGATTGGTATGAGGGCTATAGAAGAGCTGCTGTAAGCCATCATCAGCAATCCCCTTTTCCCCATTTTTTTTACATAGGGTCAGGCTGTCATGTTAACTGTCGTCATCTCTCTTAATTCCCTGCCACACCCCTGCCTTCTTCCACACACATACCTGACTGTCGCAGATCTTTTTCTCACACATTCCATCCACCTCTTTGCTGGATGCCCTTGTTTCCTCTTACCTTCTTCCTGTCTGTCCCAAATCTTCTTTACCAGATTGCCTTCTGCTTTTCTGCACATGTGCTCAAACCACTATAATCTGTTCTCTTCGATCTTTTCTGCAATTGGAGCTACTTTGGCTTCTGCTCTTATGTCCTCATTTCTTTGTTTGTCCCTTAGTGTGCATCCTACTACCCTTCTCAGGCACTTAATTTCCATCACCTCGAGCTTTCTCATCTGCTCTTCCTTTACTGCCCAGGTTTCTGTACCAGACAGTAGTATTGGAATCACTACTGTTTTGTACACCTTACTTTTCAGCTTCTTTGGCATTCTTCTGTCATGCACTACGTCTGGCACTCTATGCCAGTTGGCTGCAGCCCCATTAGACATGAGAGAAGAATTTGTTGTTCAGAGTGAAGACTACCACAGCAGTCTGATTTGTGGTGTCTGTGTATGTGTGTGGTCTTTGTCCTCAGTGGTGCTGTAGGCTGTGGCTGACTACTGCTGCTGCTGTTTCTCAAAGCTCAAGTGCCATCTCCATGAACATGGAAGAAAAGTTTAGATGAGACAGATTTGTCTGGTTAGAAGTCTGCCTGTGTCTGAAGTGGTCATGTTTGCTAATGCGAGATCAGTGGAGGTGCTGCTGCTTGCTGCCTTGCTTTCATTTTGATTTGGTTTGTACTTTGTAAATATGCCAGCAGGCAGGAAAAGGTGTTTGGGAAGTCTGAGACAGTACAATTAGGAGAGAAGGGAAAGAACAGTTTTGCTTGCCCTTAAGCTTTGAGATGGAATTATATGAAAAACAAGACTATTTGACCAGATGCCATTTGTACCTTTCCAATAACAACCTTCAGGCTTTACCAACTTTTTTTTTTTTTTTTTTTTAAGGAAGGCAAGGTCTGTAATACCAGTAGTGTATTTTAGAGTATTCATCCAATTTTCTAAGCTACATTTGAAGGGAGAGAGGAAGTAGCACTGCTTGATATGCCAAGATAGTCTATTAGTTTTATTTATTCCTGATGTAGATCCTGATATCTTGTTCTAGTGTTGGCCTTGGGGTACTGATTTCCTAACTGTATCAGCATATGACTTCTTTTGTGCCTGTAATATGAGGATGTTGAATTTTTATGCATGGGAGTGAAACAGTATAATGCTCACTGCATACATGGGATTTTGAAAGTGCTGCCTCCATATCAGCTATACATTTACACCTCTTGCAGATGGAATCAGTTTGATTGAGGAGTACATTTTTCAGTGAGTATGTCACCGTTGTTACACTGCCTTAGAATTGCTACTGCTAGAAGGTTGGTAATGGAAGGAAATGTAACCTGCTGTTTCTCCATGCTTATCATTGCTGTTATTTATTGGACATTGGGGAGAGAAGGTATGGAAAAGAATGATTGAGGAAAGGAGATTATCCAGTCAACTGAGTCTGAGGGAGATGGCAATGTGCAGACCTGTATAACAGGCAGCATGTCTGTGCAGGTCCACAAAATTCTGGGCAGATGAATGCAAACTGTTAAAACTCAGAGCTGTCTGGTGCCAAGCACCCAAAAGAGGAAAGAGGAAGGATTATTTTAATTACTAAGGGAAAATCTTCATTTGCATGCACAAAGTACTACTGCAATGATACACTCAGCACAACTAATATCTGTATAAAACAGACAGCAAAAAGTAAAGACCAGTAGAAGAAAATAGCTCTAATTCTGTCACTTAGTACTCTACTACCAAGAAACAACAGTAATCAATGTATCGTCACTATGCAACCACCACTTCAAGATGACTTTCACATCAGGCTTAAAGCAAGCCTGATGTGAACAATGCAAACAGTAAAATTAACTAGGAGGGATGGGAAGCAGTCAATACAGCAGAAATACAGCAGGATTAACTAAATGAATTTATGTGCAGTACAAATAATGCAGAAATAAAAATGCAAAAATAACTTCCCTGAGTTCATTATAGAGGATGCCAGAAGAGAAGGATAAAAGAAATATCAAAAGTCGACATATTGAAGGGGCTGGAATTTACTGGAGAAAGCTAGCAAAAGAATGGAGGTATTGGGAGCAAATAGCTAGAAAGAGAAGTAATAGAATGGGAAGAGGCCAAAGGCATTTGTACTGCAGGCTAGAAATTTGTCAATCCCTGATAGGAAAGGCAAAGAGAAAGGAATAGGGAATCCTAAGTGAAAGACCTGCTCTGGTAGAGTTTTTAGTTGAATCTGGAACAGAAGTTGCTGTTAAAAAAGGGATAATAATTAAGGCGTATAAAATATTGCACGATAATTCTAAGAATCAGTCGGATGAGGTTAGAAAAGATTGGGAAGAGAGACTGGATAAGCAATTCACAAGTAAACAATGGGAGGACATATGTATGGCTCCCAAGTATGCAACAAAGTCTAAAATGTTTAGGATTTTTGCTTGGAAGTGTTTGTATAGGTATTTTTATACCCCAAGCAGACTTCAAAGAATTATTCCTCATGTAGATGGCAAATGCTGGAGGTGTGGTGGAGAAGAAAGAGGTCACGGGGAATGTATGTTTTGTAATGAGTTGGCAGACTTTAAAAAATCACTACAGCGGTTGAGCAAATGGGTACACTTAAGGAAAGTATTATTTTTTTTTGAGCTGGGATACAGATCTGAATTGCCTATGCATAGTGAGGCCTTGTTGAGTTTAATTCTGGTGGATGCCAATAAAGAAAATTATTAGAAAATGGAAATCAGAGTCTAAACCAACCATATTTGAAGTAGTGAATATTGTAACAGAGATAAAAGAACTGGAAGTGTGATCTTTAGAAAAGGGTAAGTGCAAATTACATGGAAGAATGGAAATTGTGGGAACAGTACATGGAGAATAATGATTTGGAGAAGGAGTAAAGTTTAAGGGAAGGCAGGAATTGAGCAATTTATGTAATGTTGGAATGATGATTGCACAGAGGAATATATGTGATATTTAATGGTTGTAACTGTGAAGATGTTAATGTTTTTTTTTTTTTATACCTACATGTATGTTTGCCTATGTCTTAAGGGATAATTCAATAAAGTTGTTACAATATATAAATTATGCATTATGTTTTAATCACAGAACACTCCAGGAGGAGAAGATATCAAGGCAAGCAGTGGACTGGGCTAGTATCTTTTAACAATTACTGCTTGATGATGGTGATGGTAGTGATGATAGAGGATTGTCAGTTGTCTGTGTCAGGTGGTGTAGAATTGTACTGATAGATATCTGTTTCTTAATTGTCGCTCATCCTGTGTTATCATAGAAGACACAAACATGGTAGTTTGTTTATATGCTTTATTATATAGAAACAATTAAGGATGGATAGCAACAACAAAAAATATAAACAAACTGATTGACAGACTAAACATACATGCATGCTTACATCTCAACAGCTCTCTACAAAATGGCAGTTTAGCTTGCACTTGCTTTGTATTTATGCACATGTGCAAGCCCATAGAAATCTTAAAGGTAAATAAACACTCTGATCTACATCCTCCCTTTTTAGTAAATTGTCTTACAATAACAATGACATTTGAATAGGCATGCGATTATACATACACTAAGAAATAAACACAACATTCATGTCCAAGTTGCCGTGTATCTGGAACATGGTCTGGAAATGCGACTGGTTCTAGTAATGTAGTAGTTAAGACAGGGTTTAGCAACAGGGACAGTCATTGTTTAACAGTCTGCTTGAGGACTCTCAGGAATCTTCTAAGTAACAGGGATATTTACTGGAATGTCCTCTGGAACTGGAACACTGGATGGCCCCACTCTAAGATTTAGTCTTTATCACAGGCAAGATGCTGCAATACTGGCTCAGACACCGGTATTAAATATTTCCTATTCCGCCTAAATTCAGCTCCGTGTGATTCCACAATGTACGGTCTCAGCTCTCAACATGCACTTGTCACGACTCCAGTCCGATCAAAACCTTTTGCTGTGTGCATCCTCACCGTTTCCTCTTCTTCTAATGGATTGAGCGGTTTGCTGGTTGTATCATAATAGGACTTCTGGGACAAACGGCTTTTCATAAGTTGAGGTTTCACTGCTTTGTTGTTCTTAGCACAGGGAACCAACAGATTATTACTGATTGGTAGTATGATTCTGGTTTTCTCGACAAATGCCTCTGAGCAGGTGAACCAAGATGTTTATCACGAGGAACATTTCTGAGATTCAGGAGATTGAGAAACACATCATTATTGTCTCGTTTTGACTTCTCTCATAACTGTTTAGCGTTTTGAACTGCACGTTCTGTCAAACCATTTGACTGCGGGTACTCAGGGATAATCGTAACATGAACAAAGTCCCATTCTTCAGCAAATCTCTCGAACTGCTGGCTTGTAAACTGTGTACCATTGTCAGAAATAACTTTGTGCGGACTACTATGGACTGCAAAATGACACTTCAACTTAGTAATGACAGTACTGGACGCTAGATTAGGAAGTAGGTCAATCTCAAACCAATTTGAATAGGAGTCTGTCTAGTAACACCAAGTAATGATGACCATTCCATTTGAAAATGTTTGTAGCTACTGTCGACCAAGGTAGTTCAGGAATCTGGTTTAGGTGATTTATTTCTTTCTGTTGATGTGGTTAAGTACTATTACATACAAAACAAGATGAAGGCCGCGGTGGTGCAGCGGTTAGCGTTGTTGCCTCACAGCAAGAGGTTCTCCTGTTCGATTCTCGGCTAGAGCGACGTCTGTGTGGACTCTGCATGTCCTCCCCACAGTCGAGTGACGGTAAAGACATGCATGTAGGTGCGTACGTGCGTGAATGGGTGTGCCTTCTTTGAAGGTTGGGCTGGCAACTCGGCACCGTAAAAATCCACTGCCTATCATTAGCGGACCGGAGTTCACTGTAGCGACCCCTAACCAGGAAAAAGCCGAAAGACAATTATTATACATACAGAACAAGATATTGTTCAATATCCTTTGACATATAAGGCCAAAATACTAGTCCTCTTGCTCTTCTTTTGAAAGAATCAGTTCCTGGGTGGCCACGATGCAAGATGGTAATATAATCTTTTTACAAGGATTTTGGAACAATCACTTTTGGGCCTTTCATGATGATACCATTATCTGACAAAATCTCATCTCTGTATGGAAAATAAGGTTGCACTTTTACTGGTAAACAAGAGTACTTTGACGGCCATCCTCAACTGATAAAGTGGTTGAGCTTCTGAAGAAGTGGATCTGAAGCTGTGTGACTTCTGTGTGTTGTGGAAGAAAAATTTCTCATTTCCATGACTTCAGAATCATGTCGCTTATTTTCATGATGTTCAGTGGTATTTCTGGGCAATGTGGATAAAGTATCAGAAAAACAAAGAAGTTTGCCTTTTGTGTGGACGAGATTGAAATTATACTTTTACAATTTCAGCATCATGCGTTGCAGTCTAGCAGGAGCTGTATGCATAGGCTTTCTCAAAATAATGACTAGAGGTTGGTGGTCAGATTTGATTTGAGTAGATCGGCCATAAATATCATGGAACTTCAAACATGCAAACACAATTGCTAAGATTTCCTTTTCTATTTGCATATACTGCATCTCGGTTGGGGTTAGAGTTCTGGATGCATAGGCTACTGGTCTACTCTTTTGAAGAATGATTGCACCAAGACCAAACTTCAAAGCATCACAAGAAAGAGTTACTGGTTTGTGAACATCATAGTATCTTAAAGTAGGTGGACTGGCAATTCTCAGTTTCAGAACATCAAACGTTCTCTGGTGGTGTTCTAACCAATACCAGGATACATCTGTGCGTGCTAACTCTCTGAGTGGTAATGAAAATTGTTTCAAGTCTGGAATTAACTTGCCTAGATAGTTAGCCATGCTAAGAAAACGTTGTAGAGCTTGAGCATTGTCTGGAGCTGGCATCTCAATAATTGTTGTTTGCTTGGAAGGATCTAGTTGTATGCCTAATTTGGTAAACAAATGACCAATATAAGTAACTTGTCGCAGCCTGAATTTGTATTTCTGAGGATTCAGCTTAAGATTCACTTCACATGCTCTTTCCAGAACTTTCTTGAAGTTTTTATCATGTTTGACTTCACCATTACATCCTACAAGAATATCTACTGTAACAGCACACGGATAACCAGAAAAAATTTGTTCCATCGCACGCTGGAAAACTTTACTGGCAGAATCTGTCCCAAATGATATTCTCAAAAATCTGTACCTGCCAAAGGCAGTACTGAAAGTAGTTAGCAAGGAGGATTTTCGGTCAAGCAAAATTTGCCAAAATTAACTTTTTGTATTCAAGACAGAAAAAGCAGTGGCATTTGGCATAAGAGCAGCAACTTCTTCAACTGTACGCTTTGGATGATGAGGTTGTATTAGTGCTTTGTTCAGATCTCATGGATCAATACATATTCTGATATCCTCTGAGCTTTTCTTATGAGCTACCACCATGGAAGATCCCCATTCAGTAGGGGTAGAAGAACCTGTTGGACAAATTACACCTTGCTGCACCATTTTGTCTAGCTCCATTTTGACTCTGTTCTGCATAGCAACTGGAACTTTCCTGGCTGGTCTGACAACTGGGCTGACATCAGGGTCTAACTTCATGGGGGACACAACTGGGGGGTTGCCTAGTTTGTCTTTGAAAAGATCAGCATAGGTAGAAAAAATAGTCTGGGCAAAATTAGAACAGTTGTCATTTAAGCTTACATGGTAGACTTCCTTATTAAATGAAAGTAGTCCCATTTTCAAACTGTCTCTGAGGCCTAATAATGACTGTACATGCCTTTTGACTACATAAAATTGCAAGTCATAACTGTTTCCAGCAGAATAATGTGAAAGCACTACTGAGCCTTCAGTTTCAATTTCTTCACCACCATAAGTAACAAGATTTGCACACTTTGCCAAATGAAGCTTCTCACCAGAACATACTCTAGCAAATGTTTCTGCTGACATAACATTGCACTTGGATCCTGTATCAGCTGTGAGCTCCATGGGTCTCCCATTAATCCGAGCGGTACAAAATACTTCATTCTTTGCCCATATAGCTATTGTAGTAAGCAGAGACACACCATCAACATAAAAAGTAGGGTCACAGCTTTCTAATTGATCAGCTTGTCTCTCTGAATGTGAAGAAATGTTGCCACTGAAGAAATGTATTTCTTTCTTTTCTGAAGAAATGTCAAGCAGAGGTCTTTATTTCGCCACTGAAGAAAATGTCCAAAAGTAGACCAGACAAACTGCACTATTGTATCTGTTATACTTTGTCTCAGAACAAATTCTTGCCAAACAGTTAATTTTGTCAGAGCTATTTCAATTCTGTTATAACACAGCTAGACAGATGAGGAGACTAAAGCACACTTGGTCTAAATGTCACCACTGAGTGAAACATACTGTCCAGTTTATATACTCTTTTCAACCAATGTTATTTTTATCGTCCTTGTGACTTGCTCTTCTGGTTTCTGTCTGTGTCATGAAAAAGTTCATGGTTATTTCATGCCCTTTTTGGTCCTCGCTGTATCTGAAGACTTCACACAAGTTTCTCCACGTCATCTTTGCGTCATTTGACCTGTCTGTATTTTATTTATTTGTTTCTGCATCTGAAAGCCAAGAAAGTCAACTTCCTTTTTTTCTATAACAGGATGCATTTACAGTAATGCCCACAGCTATATGTTATTAATATCTAAGTTGAACATAACTAAGCAAGCATATTATTTTGAAAACTGCTGTTTGGCCTTGCACATTTCCTTCACTGTACACACAGTATAATTTTGGGGAAAAGCATTTTAATTTACACAATATCTATTAGTGTGTTCTCTTCTAATAAAAGAATGTGCCTTTTTGGATTTATAAAGTCTTTGAAAATCATTCCACTTTTTACATGTGTGGCACTGCTGACCAAAAGCTAAACACTTCTCTTTTAGACTCATAATTGCCACCACAGTTATGACAGTTGACTATGAAGTTGGGTAAAGGTGCATTCTTTGTTTGCTGACTCAGTCTTGTGCTTCACTGAGACTGTGTGCGCACTTGAATTTGCTAGAAAGCTATGGAGTATCCCAGGGTGTGTTACAGGACCTGCAGCGGTCCCCGTGTGCTTGGGCCTCTTTCTTTTAACCACATGCTGCCTACTATCAACATTAGCTTTAGAAGATAGTGGAAGCATGCATTTCTTATTTGTACACATTATTTGTGTGCTTTTCTGTGAGCTCACGTATCTGACAAATCTCTGTGGCCTTATTCAAAGTTAAATCACTGTCTCAAAGCAAAAACTTTCTCACAGCATCATCTTTAATACCACACACGTCTGTCTTTTATCAGCTCATCCCTTAAATCACCAGATCTGCATATTTTAGCCTTATTTTTCAAGTCAGTTATATATGCTGCAAAAGTTTCACCTGGCTTTTGATCCCTTGTGTAAAATAAGTGCCTTTCCATTGTAATATTTGTTTGGGGGTTACACATTTCTCTAAATTTATGTTTTAAGCACACAGGGTCTTCCCTTGTTTCAGCCGGTACCAATATATGGCAGTCTTACCCGTCCCCTGCGTATACAACAGGTGCATACACAAATGAACGCTTTCTTTCTGTGGCTTCTGAACCAGCTAAATTAAGCAGAATAAATGCTGTTGTACGTGCCTCTTTGTCATAAAATGCTGCTTGTATGAAAATATTGTACTCTTGCACAAACACACTGCAATTCTCTGCAAGTGGAGTAGGTTTGCAAAATCCTTCTCCCATGCCAACAAACAGTAGCTAGACCAGCTTCATATAATTATGTATGAGCATGTACACATATACCAGGTACTTGAGATAACATTCAAATGCACAATGAACTTTTAAAAATACTGTGCTTTGTGAAATATAATTTGAAATAACTGTACTGAAATATTGGGCAAACTTGTGAACCCTTTAAACACTTAAGATATTTTGAATAGATTTAATTAATGCGAAAAAGTAGCACATAGCGAAAAATGAGGTTGTTTTCCTTGTTTTGTACATTTTAGGCAATTCAGACATTGTTTCAAACATTTTTGTAACTATTTCGAATATTTTTATCAATATGTTGCAATTTTGGACATTTTGTTTAACTAGAAATTCGTTTTGAGCGTTCTGAGTGCTTCATTTTATATCCTTGGAGTAAGAAATCATTTAAGCAAGTTTTAGTACCTGGAATTCATTTCTGACTTGTTTTGTAAGTTGTACATGCAGTTGGGATGATCCATTCCTCCAAAATTAACAGAGTGCCTCTTGGTCTTGATTCTGGATCCCATTCTGACACCATGTCACTCATCCTCTGTTATCATACAAGGCGGGTTAGATCATTTATATGCTTTATTATATAGAAACACATCAGGATGGATAGCAACAACATAAAATATATGCAAACTGATTAACTGACAGACTAACACATACATGCATGCTTACAAATCTCAACAGCTCTCTACAAAATGGCAGTCTAGCTTGCACGTGCTCAGTATTTATACGCATATACAAGCCCATGGAAAACTTCTTAAAAGTACATACATACTCTGATCTACATTAATGTTTGTAAATGTTATACTGAGGGATGCAGGATTTACACATTTCTGGCAGCAAAACTTACTTAACTCTGGCTTCACCTTCAGGGGTGATCCTTACAACATGTGTGTACATTCTTTATCACCCATAGTCAATAAGTGATTATTAGTATTATGTACACTGATGTGAATTGTTTTTCAAAGAAGTTTTTTTATGCTTAAGATTCCTATTACAAAATAAAAAAATGTGTTAACGTAGAATATGACCATAAAATGTAAGAATTCATTTGAAGTTCAGTAATGACGAGTTTATCACAGATGTGTACCAAAAGTTTGGAAAAAAAAAGCTTTTGACAGCCCCCAGAAGCAAGAGTTCTGGATGACCTGCAGTGCTTTTCAAGTTAATTTTGCTATTTGCCCATAGTCTTCATGGTATAGGTTTTTGGCCACATCCCCCGTCCCAGTTTCAGCATCTGAAAAGGTGATAACCGTAGCAGGACTGTGAAGTGGCAGATCACGGGGCTGTTAGCATAACATGTGTTTCTGTTTAATGTGGAAGAGCTGTCTCCTGTGCATGTAAATGGGTTTTCTTCACCGTTGTTTACTGTGTCTCTAATACAGCTGCATCCCTCCTTTGTCTGTGTTTGCAGTACCCCATATTGCTTTTGGCTAGCAATGTATTTTACTGTAACTGTTTCATCTCAGAAGCTTGATTTTAAAGTCTGTGTTAAATAGCAGGGGTGGAAGTGGCACTGGCAGTTTGTTAGTTGATGCTATACTTACTGTTAAACAGCTGCTTAATTACATTTTCTGTAACCTGGCATGTCCTCATATTCTGAAACAGCTTCTCGTGAGTTGCGATTTGAAATGTTTTACTGAAATCCCAAGTATTACAGAAGCTCCTGCTAGCTTCTTTGTAACTTCCTTTTAAGAGAGACATGTTTGTTGACATGACATAATTTCCTTATGTGAATGAAACAGTGTTGATTTTCCTGTATGTGTCGTTTAGGGAATTTGCGGTGGCCTAGTCAAAATATGTGGTTAATTTCCCAAGAATGAGAGACAAGACAGTAATTCTGGAGTTGCATTAACTACATGTACTTCTCAAATGTCTTGCATTCTTACAGAATGGAGCTTGTATGTTATTTTAACGTTTTATCGTTTGTGTTTTTATTGTGTGATACCGTAAACCTCCTGTAATGGAGGCCCATGAGATGTATACAAATGACCCCTTAAGGACGTAAAGTATTTCAGCTACATGGCTTCTGAATGTCCATGATTTTTTTTTACTTTTACGTCTTTATGGCTACATTCAGACCAGTAAAGCCAAACCCCACTAGTTGTGGACATGCATGTTTTGGCATTTTTACTGACCTCATCAGCACAACATAAGTGGATAGTTTGGCTATACTTCAGAAACACAGGGTTTTAAACCCAGCTGATGCCCATAAGGATTAAGGTACCTGCAAAATATCCCAACTAACATCTAAACCAAAGGGTAAAAAGCACATGGAGCCAAACCATTCACTAAAAACTACAAGAAAAACTCAGCTAAGCTAGAGTTTTTACTGTGTGATACTATACCTTAAACCTCCTGTAATGGAGGTAGTAGCTTCACTGAGTTTTTCCTTGTATGTTTTACTGAATTGTTTGTGTGTGCTTTTTACCCTTTGTTTTTTTTTTTTATTTTTTGTGTTTTATCACTTTCCTCTTCAGGAAATTGATTTTAAAGCTTGGAGTTTTGTATTTTAATGGACTGCCTTATACTTTTAAATGGGAGTGCTCTTTTTCCTGTCAGTTTAAAAGCTGTGTAAAGTAACTGAAAATATTTTTTTCTGTGGAGAAATAGTTTTTGTTTTACTTTTGTGGGGCTGGCAAAATGTTGTAAATGGCTTTTTACTATGTTTTTTTGTGAAACAGGTGACTTTTGAAGACTTGTAGTTTTTACCAGCATGTGCTGCTCCTCTTCCACAGGAAAGAGTCACCATTTTTAGCTTGCTGATGGAACAAATTACCAGTCCCATGGTCGGTCCTTTTTCCAGCCACAAAAAGAAAAAGTTAAGCAAACAGCCTTTGCCACCATAACAGACTAGCAATTTGCCTTTGCCGAGCTGGGGTGATTCTGGCAGTTTGTTGTACCTCAGACCACTCATCTTTTACCCCATAATCCCTCTGGTGTAACACCTATAGCACTGTGGACCAGGAGTTCATAGGTAGGTACTAGGCTATTGGCCCTAGGGCCTATATAAGCCTAGCCAAAAAGGTACCCTGGCTTTTGCCACCCAAGAAAATTATTTTCCTGTGCCCCTGTCGAGCAGAGCCACAGAGGTGATCCCCGGGTTGAATTTCCTATTTCCCATCCAGTCATCAAGATTTTTCTTGAAGAGTGCTAATGAGGAGCTTTGTTTGATATAGATAGGTTGTTTGTTCCAGAGTATGGGAAGTCTCTGGGACAGGAATCTATCCCTCCAGCATGTTCTGTTTATTGTGGTGACAAGGTTTAGGTCTCTAGAGTGTGTAGCTTGGAGGGATTGGGATTTCTTTAAGTGGAGCATGTCCAACAGCTCTGGGTTTGACATAGCTTTGTATGTTACGCAGAAATAACCTCTGAGTAGGCGATATGCGACGGAGTAAAGCTGGAGTTTTTTGAGACGATCTGCATAGGGCATCTGTTTGAGGACGGTATTCCTCTTTGTGAGGTATTTCTGTGGCCTTTCCAGTTGTTGTAGCTGTCTTGTGAGGTACATACCAAAAGGGGCGCTGTACTCTAATGGGTCTAATGAGTGACAAGTAGAGGGGAACAATGACCTCTTTTTTCCTGGATGAGAAACCTTTTGTGATGAGGTGTGCCATTTAGAAAGATTTCCTGACTACTATGGCGATGTGATTATCAAAGGAGAGACTACTGTCCACCTGTGTCCCAAGGTCTCTTATCACACTTTCGGTGTTAAGTAGACTACCACCTATGTGGTAGCTCATAGGTACAGAGTTTTTACCAAAGGGGATGACAGTGTACTTTTTGGCATTGAGCTTGAAGCCATGGCTTTGACACCAGGCATCTGTCTCCGTGAGACCCTTTTGTAGGATGTTCACATCATTAGGAGTTTTGATTATGGCTCCTAGTTTGCAGTCATCGGCAAACTTTGTTAGCCAAAGACCTTCTGTGTTAGCCTGTACTTCAGAAAAGTAGATACCAAACAGGAGAGGACCCAGGACTGAACCTTGTGGTACTCCACTTGTCACTGGTCTGAAGTCGGATTTGGAGTCTACAACTTTCACAGTGTGTGTTCTGTCAGTGAGCCAGTTGGCAACCCATCTTATGACATAGGGATTTATACCTAGTTTAGTGAGTTTATCTATAATTCCAGAGTGGGGGATGGTGTCAAAAGCCTTGGTGAGATCTAGATAGGCTGTGTGAACCACCTTACCCTTGTCTACGGTTTTGGTGACTGCTTCAAAGAAGTCAGTCAGGTTTAGGAGACATGATCTGCCTTTTACAAACCCAAACTGGGTGGTGTCCAGAGTTTGGAGATTACCAATATCTTTGTGTATAAGATCCATGATGATACGTTCCATGGACTTGCAGACTAGGCTCGTTAGGCTAATGGGACGGTAGTTCCCGGGGTCAGTGGTGGCTCCCCCTTTGTGAAGTGGGATAACCGTCGCTGTGCGCCATTCAATGGGCACAAAGCCTGAGGTGAGGCTATGATTGAACATGGTGCTTAGGTGGGGTGCCAATTCATTCTGCAGTTCGTGTAGAATGCAGCCTGGGATGTTGTCAGGCCCCATGGATGCTGTGTTCTTGCCTATAGAGAGTGTGGTTTTTACCTGTGCAGCCGTGATTACAGGAACTTTGCATTCTTCCAGTATAGAGATGGGCCCTTTACGGGATGAGAGGGGGGTAAAGTTAACACTGAACCTATCTGCCAGGATGTTGGCAATATCAGTTGGTTCTATAAAATATTTAGTGCCATTGTGCTGTAACTCAGAGCAGATCTGAGTGTTGCCATTGAGATTCTTGACATAGCTATAGAATGCTTTGTGGTTGTCTTTAGAATCAGTGGGGATTTTGTTTTCGTAACTAGCTTTGGAGGATTTTATGAGGGATCTCGGCTTCTTACTGAGGCTGACAAGGGAGTTCCTCCAATCATGGGATTTTACTTTTTTTTGCAACAGTTTCTTTCTTCTGTTGTAGAGTTTGTTTATGGCAGGGGATCACCAGATTGGCTTCCTTATTTTGGAAGGATAGCATCTTGGTTCTTTTAGAGATAGCACGATCCATGCACTCGTGTAAGTGCTTATAAAGTGCATTTGTGTAGGATTCAGCAGTCGTACCTCTGTTGTCCGTCTGCATGGGTGTCGTGAAGTTTGCCACTTCTGTCTTAAGAGTGAAGTTGGCTTTGGAGAACCTTTTTACGGTGGTTTACCTAATGGGGGTGGGGGTGGGATGTGGATGTCTAGGGTGATTAGTTTGTGGTCGGATCTGACCAATGAGGAATTGACCTCTGGTGTGGAGCACCGGTCGCCCATGTTGGTAATGACCAGGTCTAGGATATTGCTGACCCAGGTGGGGGTGTGGTTAAGTTGATCCAAGGCTTGGAATTTATGAATTCCAGAAAACATTGAGCAAAAGAGTTGGTACATGAGTAATTTTCCCAGTTAATGGTAGGGTAGTTGAAATCGTCCATTATTAGGGTGTTGGGTTGTAGCCTAATATTTTCCAGTGTATCAAGAAATGAAGAGTGGGAATCCTGGGGCATGGTGGGGGATCTGTAGCAAGTTACAATTTGGATTGCGGTCTTGCTCAGAGTTGGCACTTGGATATTCTCGGATGCATTATGATGAGCAACTAGCCTGGAGGTGTGGATATCCTTAATGAATATGGACACGCCTTTGCCTTTAGTGTTTTGGTCCAGGTTAGGTGGCCGAAAGATGTGGTATGAATTACAGCCTGGTAATGCAGGGGCGCTCTCTGGAGCCTTGAACCAGGTCTCTATCACTGCACAGATGTCGATGTTCTCCATTTTATGGAGTGCCTCGAGTGAATGCATTTTGAGGTTTAGACTTCTAGCATTGAGTAGCATTACCCCCAGATTTTGCTTGCTTGTACCTGTTAAGGTGGTGAATTTGTCATTTGAACCTTGCCTAAAAAGGGACTACATGGGGTGGCAAGAGCCTTAGTCAATATCCAGAATCCCAAGTGTGACAGGTGCAGGCCATCTCTGGCAAAGCATCGTGGTCTGTTGATCATGTCATCCCAGGCAGATAGATACTGGATCCCCTTAGAATGACACCAGAAGATTAGCCAGTTGTTGAAGTCAGCCATTTTGTCCTTGTAGCCATGTCCTCTAAGACTGTTTGGGTCCCTTCAGTGGGTAAGGGAGAGCCTCTGTATTGAATTAACAAAAAAAAAGTTGGTTTTTTTTGCACTATATAGGCAAACATTTATATAAATGAAAACAAACCATGTTGACATTTTTTTCAGTTGCAAGTAATATACATTACAGATTAGTCTTCTCTACAGTCATTGTCAATCAAACATTACATATCTCATTCAATTCCTGCCTTCCCTTAAACCTCATTACTCCTTCAAAACATTATATGTATTAAAACATTATATGTATTGTTTCCACAATTCCCAATTTTTTGTGTAATTTGCTCCAACCCTTTTCTAAAGATCCCACATCCATTTTTTTTTATATCTGTTACTATATTAACTACTTTACTTCTAATACAGTTGGTTTAGACTTCACTTTACATTTTCCAGTAATTGCTTTTCTGGTAGCCCCCCGAATTGAACTCAGCAAGGTCTTACTATATCTAGGCAGTTCAGATTTTTATTGCAGTTCAAAAAAATTATTTCTTTAGTTATACCAATTTACTTCCCCAACATTTCTGATAGAATAGTCTGCAGGGGAATTTTTAATGTCTGCCAACTCATTACATGCCCAAAAATATGTCCCCAATTATCTCTTTCTTCCCCATCACACCTCCACCATTTGCAGTCTACTTAAGAAAAAAATCCTTGGAGTCTGCTTGAGGTAGAAATACTTGTCTGAGCACTTCCAAGCAAAGAAAAACATAAACCTTTTAGACTTTGTTGCATATTTGGGACACACACACACATATATATATATATATATATATATATATATATATATATATATATATATATCCTTCAATTTATTTCTTTGTGAATTGCTTATCCAGTTTTTCATCTCAATCCTTTCTAACCTCCTCTGATTGATTCCTATAGTTATTATGCAATATTTTGTATGCCCTGCTAATCAACCCTGTTTTTAACAGCAGCATTTGTTCTAGATTCTACTAAAAACATTACCAGTGCTGGTCTTTTATTTAGGATCTCGTATTTCTTTCTCTTTGCCTATACTCAGATGTCAGTCTTTGATAGGAAGGTATTGTCGAGCTTGCTTTCCAGACATATTCTAGGCCTTTTCCATTCTGTTACCTTTCCTTCTCTAAATATTTGCTTCCCTTACCTTGGTTCTTTTCCCTGTTTTCTCCAGTAAATTTCAGCCCACTCTTGTCTATTCTCTCTACCCCTAATTGTAGTCATCCGTATCGGCAGAATCGTCTTTCTCCATTCCTGTGATAGCTTAGTTCTTGGAATACTTTCTGCTACTTTATGAATATAATATTTTGTATGGCTGTTGTTCTCCTTAAAGATTTGTATCCAAAATCCCAGTCTCTTGTTATTTCATGAGCTTCCTCCCTGTTTCATCATAATCCCTTTCCACTTTGAATTATAGATCTGAAGTAGTTAACTTAATTTGGTCTGCAACCTGTGGGTATCGGATCCGAGCCGGCAGCTTTACCTAGCTAAAAGATCCGAGCTCCTAGCTCCTCCCCCTACCGATAATCCCTTGCTACACATCCACCATCCTACGATCTAGTTTGCTGCGGGCTTATAGCAGCTTCTAGAGACAAGCTCTTTGGCATGGGTGAGAATTTTCCAGTTTTAAAAAACCTTTAAAAATCATTTTTTTTTTTTTTCTTTCTAAAATTTCTTGGTGTGTGTGTATTGTTTAGCCCCCTTTATCGGCTAATATATTTAGCATGTTTTTGTTGTGGTAATTTTACTTCAAATTTACTTTAATTCAGGACTCCCGAGTCCCTCACAGAGGACACAGACTTGGAGGAAGGGGATGGTTCCCCAAGGTCACCCCCTGAGGATGTCTCCTTTGGAGACATCATGGAGATATTGCGAATCAGAGGAGGGTGGTCTGCCCAAAAACCTTCCTCGGACGAGTCTGTGTTCCTGGAGGCGTTCGATGCAGGCCTGTCTACTTCTTGGGTGTCCCCCCCGGCTGACCCCCTGGTGGACTTAAAGGTTCTCCAGTGGATTCCATGGTGGTGGCGGCTGCCACCTAGAAGGAACTAGCTCAGGAGAGTTCCTTGGTCCACCCTCCAGATAAGGAATCTCAGACGTTGGACTGCATTGGAAAGTGGATGTTTGCTTCAGCTACCTTCTCTGTAAGGGTGCTGAACTATATGGCACACGTCATCAGACTCCAACAAGACTTGATTAAGGAATACGCTGGAGCTCCCCCAGAGTCCATGGCGGCCGAGGACAAACACACCTTCTCTGCTCACATGGTCACTCTGAAATCTATTACTAACGCATCTGTGCGGCTACTCTCCCATGCCATGGAGGGAGTGGCTAGAGCCAGCGGAGCAGGCATCGCTCTGCGGCGCCATGCCTGGCTCCGCCTTTGCGATTTTGTAGAACCCTTCAAGGCGTCCTTTGTGAACGCGCCCTTTGACGGTTCTACGCTCTTTGGCAAGACGTCCGCGACTCCTGGTCCAAAGCGAGAAAGACAGGAAGAACGCTGTCTGCCATCGGGATCCACTTTAATCCCCAACGGTCCTTCTTGAGGAATCAGAGGAGACAAAAGAAGATGTGGTTCCAGAAATCATAGCAGTCCCGTCCCGCTTCGGACCCCTTGTCCTTCAGAGGCAGAGGAGGACAAGGTGGATGCCGGCCCAGAGGCAGAAGGGGGGGATGAGGAATCTCGGGTCTCGAGAACCTTTCTCGGAGAGGCCCGCGCAACAGCCCTGAGGGCTTACCCGACTGTCCCTCTCTGAAGGCAGTCGGGGGGCGTCTGTCAGAGCACCTCCAAATTTGGGAGTCCATTACTACGGATCGGTGTGTGCTCCGAAATATATCCAGAGGTTATTCCATTCCCTTTCTGAGTCTTCCCCCTCCTATGAAACGCCTCCCCGATGTCCCACCCGATCAAAGGGAGGTGGCAGCTTCAGAAATTTCGAAGCTATTAGAAAAAAGAGCCATCCAGCACGTCCCCCCAGGCCAGTCCGGATTGGGAAATTACTCCAGGTTCTTTTTAGTGCCAAAAAAGATGGGGGACTTGAGGCCTATCCTAGACCTCTCATCTCTAAACCTGCTCATTCCCAAAGAGAAATTCCGGATGGTCACTCTGCAATCTATTCTCCCCTTCCTACGGGAGAACAACTAGATGTGCTCCATAGACCTCAAGGATGCGTACTACCACATTCTAATGTACAGACGATCCAGGAGGTTCCTCCGCTTTCGGCTGGGAGCCAGTCACTATCAGTTCAGGGCTCTTCCGTTCGGCCTCACCTCAGCCCCCAGGGTGTTCACCAAGGTCATGGCAGTGGTCGCAGCCCACCTGAGACTTCAGGGCATTCGGGTCTTTCTGTACCTGGACGACTGGCTCCTCACCGCCTCCACCAGGCATCAGCTCTGCTCTGCCAGGGATTATACCCTAGCTCTTACTCAGCGTCTGGGTATTACTGTAAACCTTCAAAAATTGTTCCTGGAACTTATAGGGGCCAAGATAGATACACGTCACTCCAAGACCTTTCTAACAACAGACAGGTTGCGCAGCTTGTCTCTTCATGTTTTGGCAATTCTCCAGTCCCCAGCCCCACCTGCGGAATTAGTACTGAGAGCCTTGGGCTCCAGGCAGCCATCGGTCTGTCGCCCTTTGCGTGATTGCGCATGAGAATTCTTCAGTGGACTCTTCATGTCCAATGGTCACTTTTACTGCACCCTTTGAACACCCCGATTCCCTTGAGCAGGGTTTGCAAGGACTCCCTCCTCTGGTGGCTTCACTCCCAGGAGCTGTGAGAGGGGAGACCGTTTGTGATGCCTCAGCCCCAAGCCACGTTGAGCACGGACGCTTTTCGCCTCGGGTGGGGGGGGGGCATGCTATGGCAGAACTGTCCAAGGCACGTGGACTCCCTCAGAGACCGTTCTGCATATCAGTGTTCTGGAGATTAGCCGGTATTTCTGGGGTTGCAAGCCCTACAAGACCTTCTTCCTCCGGGAACTATTGAAATTCAAACAGACAACATGGCTGTAGTCTGGTACATCAACAAACAGGGAGGAACCAGATCTTATCCCCTTTGCCGAGAGGCTATGTGAGTTTGGGAATGGGCGATCTCCCCCAACCACTTTCTGGTAGCAACGCACATTCCGGGCTGGACCAACATCCTAGCGGACAAGCTAAGTCGCTTGATCCTCACACCGTACGCGTGGTCTCTAAACCCGTTAGTAGCGAAACAAATCTTCCTCAAATGGGGTCTACCTTGCTGCGATCTTTTTGCTTCTCCGTCAAACACAAAGTGCAGCGAATTTTTCGCTCTAATTCCCCCAATAGGGGAGAGCCTCAGAGACACTCTGGTTCATGCTTGGCCCCTTGGTCTCCTTTATGCTTATCCCCCGCTTCCGCTCATGATGAAGTTCCTGCAGAAAGCCCATCGGTTGGGGAGCAAGATAGTCCTCATAGCCCTATTCTGGCATCGCCAGATCTGGTTCCCTTACCTGCGGTATCACAGTGTAGTTCCTCCTTGGATCTTAAATCCCATTCTGGATCTAATTTCTCATCCTGCGGGATTACAACCCCCAAACCTGGGCGACCTCAAGCTCACGGCTTGGCTGATCCAGTTCCGCTGATAGCAAGGATTCCCGGTATCTCGTCACCAGTGAAAGCTATTCTGGTAGCAGCACACAAACCATCTACCAGAAAAATCTACAGTAATAAATGGAAACGTTTTTCCATCTGGGCCAAAGACAGGGGCTTAGTCCCCTTTACTGTCCCTATTCCGACGATTCTTGATTTTCTGTCCCATATCTTTCATCAGGGAGCCAGTGCATCTATGGTTAAAGTACAGTTGGCAGCCATCTCTCATTTTCATGTTGGGGATGATGTAGGATCACTGGTTTCCACCAGGATTTGCAAAACTTTTTTAAAAGGCGCCTTTCTGTTAAAACCGTCAGTTAAGTCTGCGGTCCCACCATGGGACTTAACATTGGTCCTACAGGCTTTGACGAGCCCTCCTTTCGAACCGGCTGCTTCTGCTCAGTTGAAATTTTTATCTTGGAAAACAGCCTTCCTGATTGCAATAACTTCAGCCAGGAGAGCATCTGAGCTTCAAGCCCTCTGTATGAAACTCCCTTACCTAATATTTCATAAGGACAGAGTTTCTCTCAGAACTAATCCTTCCTTCCTCCCTAAAGTAGCCTCTGAGTCGAATATTAATCAGTCTCTTAATTTGCCAGTGTTTTTCCCCAATTTCCAGAACAAAGGGGAATACACATTACACAAATTGGATGTACATAGACAACTGCGTTTTTATTTGCACAGGACAGCAACCAACCGCAAGTCTGACCAATTGTTTGTGTCCTTTGCCAAGTCTTCTTTAGGTAAACCTATTACCAAAGTTACATTAGTCAACTGGATTTCACAGTGCATCATTCAGACCTATTTAGCTTCAAACAAACCAGTGCCTTTGGGAATCCATGCTCATTCAACCCAATCCGTAGCTACCTCTGCAGCGTTCTGTTCTAGAGTCCCTATAGACGACATATGTTCAGCAGCTACTTGGTCCTTCTCTCATACATTCATTTCTCATTGTAAATTGGATATGATTTCCAGGAGTAGGGCTTCATTTGGCTCTGCTGTGCTTCGGAATATTCTTCCTTGAGGGCCGCCCAAGGTTTCTAGGTAGCTGGGGACTCTGTCCCACAGGTTGCAGACCAAATGAAGTTAACTACTTCAGATAAAGAAGTTATGTACTCACCATAACGTTCCATCTGAGTAGGTAACTTCATTTGTCTGTAACCGACCCCCCTCCATTCCCCCTAACCAGTTTCGTGCTTCTTAACCATGGGATAGGATTGCTCATTCTTTTAGGCAGTAGGTTACTGGCCTCTTTCGAGGGTCTTGTGGAGTCTTTATAGGCAAACTCGATCTGAGGATGGGGGATGTGTAGCAGGGGATTATGGTAGGTGAGGAGCTAGGAGCTCGGATCTTTTAGCTAGGTAAAGCTGCCGGCTCGGATCCGTGGACAGATCCCATACCCACAGGTTGCAGACAAATGAAGTTACCTACTCAGATGGAACATTATGGTGAGTACATAACTTCTTTTTTTCTGCTTGTGCTACGGTATAGGAACTTTAACTGTGTAGCTATGAAATATCTCTTCAAATCAGGTAATTCCAATCAGAGAGAGCTACTCTTGTCGACTATCCTGGGAGAGGGAACAAGAAAGGCTTCCATTTTGTGTCAGAGTTCTGTGCCCATCCCTGGGGAAGCTGTTGCTGCCATTAGTAACACAGTTGGCTCCATTTTTCCTGTCAAAAAGAAATAGAATGTGTCTGCTCCTCCTGAAATTCCTGAGAGAGAGTAGTTTACTGGGTCTGGCACAGGGTTTAATTCAGACCACACCTCTTTTCCTGAAGAGATTCAAGATTTCGAATCTGAACTGGAAGATGAAAGGAAAGATGCCGGGTTTTGTCCTCAGATATCTTACTCAGAGTAGAGAGTAGAGTTCAGTTTTTGATCTTCCCTGTGGGGATTTCTCTTTCCTTGACATATCATTAGAATGTGACAGTATTCCCAGTGAAGAACACTGAGATTTCTCAGTCCCTCAGAAAATACTGAGTTGTTACAGCAGGAATTTTCTGAACCTAAACCCATTTCTCTTTTTCTGTCTGCTTTAGAGGATGTGTGTTACTGCCTGCAATTTTCCAGAAAGTCAGCCAGCTGCCTCTCAAAATGTAGATAAGCTGTAGAAAGTTCCTCAGTGTTTTAAGTTTTTTACATTAAGAAACAAAGTAACTTGTGGTCTAAAAACTTTGTTGATGAGCTCAGTCACAATAATTTCCAAAAATCAGGAAACCCAGGTAGAGGTAGTGTTCCAAAGCAACAAGCCTTTATTCGCCACAGACAAGCAATCCTCAGTAACAAAAACTGAAAAATACTGTAACAATGGTAAACATATCAGCTTTTACATACTTAAAAGTAAGTGTGGAAAATGTACATATTGTTTAATTTTAAACCAGCCTATTCAAGGCAAACAGTATTAACAGGGCCATAAAACTGAATTTTAGGACAATAAATACCCACCCCCACACAGTTCTACTGACTAGACCCCTGCCCTGGAAACAACACCTCTCGACTCATAGTCCTAAATACTGGTGTTCCCCAAGGTTGTGTTCTCAGCACCTTGCTCTTCATCATCCTCATTCATGACTGCACTGCAAAACATAAGTCAAACCATATTATAAAATTTGCTGATTATACCACAGTCGTGAGTCTCATTAGTGGTGGGAATGAGCATAACTACAGGGATGAGGTGAACACTTTGATTGCCTGGTGTGGCAGGAACAATCTGGACCTGAATGTTAATAAGACCAAAGAAATGATTATGGACTTCAGGAGAAAGGCAACAGTTAACCAACCACTCACTATCAAAGGGGAGGTAGTAGGGAAAGTCAAAACAACCAAGTTCCTGGGCCTTCACATCTCTGATGACGTCTCCTGGGCTGCTAACACCAACCATATAGTCAAGAAGGCTCAACAGAGGCTTCACCTCCTCAGAAAGCTCAAAAGGGCCAGGCTCCCACTGTCTGCTCTTACCACTTTTTACAGGGGAGCTATTGAGAGCATCCTCACTAGCAACTTCATAGCATGGTTCAGCAACCACACAGATGTTGAGAAGAAGAAACTACAGAGTGTGTTGAGAGTGGCTGAGAAAATCTTGGGCACAAACCTCTCTTTTATTCAGGAGCTTTTCTTTAAAAGAGCAAGAAAGAGAACATATAAAATACTTGCTGATTCGGTCCATCTGGCCCACAACTGGTTCTCACAACTTGCGTCTGGAAGGAGGTACCGCAGCTTCCGCTGTAGGACTACCAGATTCAGGAACACTTTGTATCTTACAGCTGTGAGACTTATTAACATGAACACCAACCATAATACCCGATACATTGAAGCCTCTTTTTTTCATTTAATCCTGCTGCTTTGAGCAATTACCACCAGCATTACTATTACACAACATGATGGCTATACGGAGTCACGTCTGAGGTTAACCAGTGCAATATGGTAAGTAAACAGCTGCTATTCACTAGCCTGTATTTATGGTCTATCTTAACAGTGTAGGGGGTTGGTGGTGGGTATTTATTTATTTATCACTGGATAATGGGTATTGAATGTGTTTATGTAATGTGAACTACCTCTTGCATGTCATATGTGTTATTTGCTTTCTTATGTTATTCTTTGATACCGCTGTATCTACATTATTTGCAGTGCATTTCTCTCATGAGCCATTTGTAATTTTGTTTAGGCTGCACTTGTGTAGTCCTAAATGACAGTTTCTTTGAATTTGATTAGATCAAGCTAAATGTTGAGGAAAACACCATCTACCTATCTATTAGTAACCCACATTCCAAAATCAGGTATTAAGAAAAGCATAAAATACAAATAAAATGACTTTTAACTAAAATTATTTTCGGCTACCTAAAGCAATAAAGCCTTCATCAGGTCTGTGACAAGAACTAAAATCAAGAAAAAACACACAGCTATCTAACCATAAACATTATCAAACTAGAACACTATAAATATAAAATACATCTGTCTAATAATATCATTAGTAAATATCCATCCATGTGTATTAGTGAGCATAAAAAATAAGTAATGAATGGTTCAGAAAAAAATTCAGTGCTTTGCAAAAAAAAAAAAAAAAAAAAAGTTGTCATGACAGTTTTCATGTTTACAGCACAAAACATGTTTATACAATAAAAACTCACAGAAAAAGCATACAAAAAATACAGAAAACAGTGGATGAAGTAAACCAGTAATGTATAAAAGTGTGTAGGCATGTGAATGAACGTCCACCTGTGTGGTAACCAATACTACATGGTAGTAGCGACGTGAAAAAAATGTGTGTTTACTGTTTAAATCTCTGGTGTGATGCAATAAATCAACAAAATTGAAGTTAAAGTAACTAAGCATTTTTAGTACTAAAAACGTAGTAAATAATAATAAAAATTATGTGTAGAATGTGTATAAATGTATGTGTTTAGTTACTTTAACCTCAGTTCTGCTTTGATTAGATTTATTGCATCACACCAGGGGTTAAAACAGTAAATTCAAAGCACACATTTTTTTCATGCCCTATTACCATGTAGTATTGGTATAATTCACCAATTTACCATACTGGTAGACGTTCATGCACACTCATGCATACACCTGCACACTTTTATACATTACTGGTTTGCTACGTCCACTGTTTTCTGTGTTTTTTGTGTGTGTTTTTTTCTGTGAGATTTCATTGTATAAACATGTTTTGGGACTGTAAACATGAAAACTGTTACAACTGGGTTTTTTTTGCAAAGTATTGACATTTTCTGAGCCATTAATTGCTTAGTTTTGTATGCACACTATTACACATGGATGGATATTTACTAGATGATATTATTAGACAGAGGTATTTTTATATTTGTAGTGTTCTAGTTAGATTATGTTTATGGTTAGATAGCTGTGTGTTTTTTCTTGATTTTTTTATTACATTAGGTAGACAAAAGTGATTTTAGTTAAATAATTTTATGTGTATTTTATGCTTTCTTAATATCTGAATTTGGAATGTGGGTTGCAAATAGGTAGTGTTTTCCTTAACTAGGATTTAGTTTATCTAATCAATAGTAATGTGTGGGGTGGGTAGTTGTTGTTCCAAAATGCACTTTTACGACCCTGTTTATACTGTTTGCCTTGAATAGGCTGGTTTAAAATTAAACAATACGTACATTTTACACACTTTAACATTATTAAAATATTTCTGATTTTAAGTTTTTATACATTATTCCCAAGCCTGACCCAGCAGCTATAGTTTTAGTTGATCCCACTGCTGCTAAGCTCTCAGTTGATTCAATCCTACTCTTTCTGCTAAGGATGGGAAACATATAAATTATGGGGGGTGTATATTTCTGCAACTTTGTTTTTTTCAAGCTTTTGAATTGTCACGCTCATATGTTAAAGGAATGTTTTATCTGTAGTTTCTTTTTGTGAGGAAAATCTGCTTTAAATAATTTAATTTCTTCTGCTGCACAGGTACTCCTTGTTTACAGTGTATGTATAACTCTGATACTTCTTCCAAGGCTGTCACTTGTACTGTTTTGAGGAGGTTTCACAGTTGCAGTCTCAGAACCTCCTAGTTAAGGATAATAATGAGATTTTAAATTCCTTTTGGATAGAGATTGATGTTCTTCATCTCACATTGCTGCAGTCCTTACATATGGGTAGTCCGCTGTCCTCGGTCGGCCCGAATACCAAAGTATTAGGCTGACGTCGGTCATGGGCGCTCAAATCTGACATCAGCATCAGGGTATAAAGGCGCATGACCGACGTCATATCCTCAGTCTTTTTTGCCGCATGGTCCGATGCAGAAGCAGCGTTGCAAGTGCCGTTTGGCGTTCGTATTCTGAGTTTCAGACCGAAACCAAGTTGGGCTAAGTACCCCGTTGGGGAATATTTTTGTTTTTTCTTGCCTCAGTTAATTCCGGATGTCAGAAAAAGTGAATAATTGTATTTCTTGTGGGAAACAGATACCGCATAGGGATTATCACTCTCTTTGCATTCCTTGTTTGGGACCGGACCACGACGTAGTCGGGTGTCGGTTTTGTGCTAGGTTTAATAAGCGCACTATAAAAAGAAGGTTAGATTGTGCTAGGTTAGTCTTTGGTAAGCGGTGTAATTATAATATGCCGTCGGATCCTCCAACGCCCGCTTCCACGAAGAAGCGCAAAGACAAATCCTTGAAACCTAGACAGGTTGAGTCGTCCGTTTCGGACGCCGGTCCTGCAGAAACTACAGTGGAGCAGGTGGAGCCGGCTGAAGTTTCTGTTGAGTCTCAGGGGGAAACTTTGATTTTGCAGGATGTGGCCTCACAGGAGTCCGGTCAAGCTGAAGGGGCCTCTCAAGTTTCTGTTCTCCCTTCTATGCCTAAGGTGGTTAGGCCTTCTGCTACTATTTCTAAGGCTTCTTCTAAGGGCAGGTCTGTTTTGCCTTCCTCTGGTGTCTCTCCAGGTACTTCAGGGTCTGTGCCTAAAAAGCACATGCTTAAAATGGCAGAAGATTTGATTACTTTAATTAGAGGTTCTATGCCCCCTCCTGATAAGAGGCCCAGGGTGGAGCCAGAGTTGGAAAGTTTGGAGCAGGCCTCAGATGACTCAGACTCTTCTGCTGAAGATATTCTAGATTTTCCCCCTTATTCGGATTCTGATGCAGAGGATTCCACTCCTTCTGCTTTTCCTCCAGAGGATTTTTCATTTTCAGAAACTCTGCATTCCATGAGGGAGCATTTTAAGTGGGAAGGACAGGATTTCTCTGATTCACGGAAGAGGCTTAGGGAATTCTTGTTTTACCACAGCATAGACCCTTGGCTATACCTCCTGTTTTGGATGTTGTTCAAGATGTTTTCTCGGAGGCTTCCCTTAATCCAGATTCTTTGCCTCCTGCGCCAGTTAAACTGGACAGGTATTACAGGGTGCCTGAGGCTCATAAATATTTGTATAAGAGTCCTAGGGCGGACCCAGAAACTATTAGTCAGGGGCCTAAGGGTGTTAGAGCTTCTGTTGTAAAGAATCCGGTTCCTCTAGATAAGGAAGCTAGAGCTTTGGATAGATGGGGTAAGAAGGTGTATACCTCTTCTACTTTAGCAATGAGGGCTTTAAATTGCCAGTTTCATATGTTGAAATATCAGAATTTCCTCCTTTCTCAGCTAAAATGTAAAGTGGATGCTTTGGCAGAGGGCATAGAGTGTAAAGAATTGCAGGATTTAGTACATGTCTCTGAACAGGTGGGTAAGCATTCTTTGCAGTGTGGTTTTGATGCTGTACAGGCCTCTTCTAGGGTGGCTGCCACTGGTTCAGTTCTTCGGAGGCACGCCTGGCTTAAGGATCAGAATTTGTCCGAGCATGTTAAAACTAGAATTCTGGATGCCCCTTTACAGTCTGAAGTTTTGTTTGGTCCGCCTGTGGAGTCGGTTTTGAAGAAAATGGAAGACAAGGCTAAGTCCATGCAGACTGTTAAAGATTTTTTGCAGGTGCAACCTCCAAATTTTAGTAGAAATTGGCCTACTAAGGGGTGGACCTACCCTTCTTCTGATTCTCAGTCTAGGGGTAGATCTAGACGTGGCAGGGGCAGAGCTCACAGTACATTCAGGCCTAGAACTTGGAGTTCACCTGCACAAACTGCAGGTGAGGGCAGGGGCCAGTCCTTTCGTAAACAGGCCCAATGACCTGCATTTTCAGCTGCCAGATTCTTCTTCCCTGGCAGCTCCTTTGGGAGGAAAGTTAGCACTCTTCAAGCAAAACTGGCTTTTAGTCACCCAGGACAAATGGGTATTGGACATTATAAACCGAGGCTACAAGTTCTATTTCCATACATTGCCTCCTTTCAAAGGCATGCCAGACGTTCCTCCTCGGCAAAGGATAGAGGCTCACAAGCAGATTTCTTTACTTCTTCAAATAGGAGCTATACAGCCAGTTCCTCTGTCAGAGGTGGGACTAGGATTTTATTCTCGCCTGTTTCTAGTACCAAAGAAAGGGAACACGTGGAGACCAATTTTGGATTTATCTATCCTCAACACTTATCTGGACATTCCAAAGTTCAAAATGCTGGCGTTACAACAGCTTTTACCTCTGTTGGGAAAAGATCACTGGATGGTAACTCTGGATCTCAAAGAGGCTTATCTTCATGTTCCTATCAGGCCCAGTTGCAGGAGGTACCTGCGTTTTCGGGCTGGAAATTTACATTATCAGTTCTCTGCATTGCCCTTTGGCTTATCTACTGCCCAGAGTGTTCACAAAGGTTCTGGCTCCAGTGATAGCCTTTTCAGGTTAAGAGGAATACAGATTTATCCTTATTTGGACGATTGCCTGATTATTGCACAACACAAAGACGAACTTCTGCATCATCTACAGTATGTGATGGTAGTGTTAAGATGCCTAGGGTATTCTGTGAGCGAAACAAAGTCCAGTCTAGTACCCTCTCAGGACATGTGCTTTCTGGGTGTGAGACTGAATACAGCTTCCCAGATGGCCTTTTTGACCCCGGACAAACAAAGAAGCCTTTCTCTTTATTTCCATCAAATGTCTCTACAGTCCAGGCTGACTGCAAGGACAGTCCATCAAGCCTTGGGGTTCATGGCATCTTGTATTCTGGTGCTTCCCAATGCCAAACTGCATATGAGGAAGCTTCAATGGTATCTCAAAAATGTATGGACACAACACTGCCAAGATCTAGACACTGTCATTCAGATAATACCTTGCATTCAGAAAGAATTTTTGTGGTGGGCTCAGGAATGTCACCTAAACAAGGGACTCTCTGTGACCCGACCAGAGGCGAGTCAGATTCTAACGACAGATGCCTCGGACAAGGCTTGGGGAGCACACCTCAATGGAAAATGGGTGCAAGACACGTGGCCTGTCAGACTTCAACATTTGCATATCAACTTGAAGGAGATGTTAGCAGTCCAATTTGCATTGATGGCTTTCAAGGATTTACTTCACCCAGGACAGGTGTTGATTCAAACAGACAACACTACTGTCATGTGGTACATCAACAAGCAAGGGGAACCCATTCTACCCTCTTTGCAGGCAAGCGATGATTTTGTGGGAGACTGCTCTCAGTTTACACCTCAATCTTCAGGCAAGGTTTCTACCAGGAGCACAGAACTCCTTAGCGGATGTGTTGAGCAGACAAATTGTGGATCCTCACGAGTGGAAACTGGATCCTCATGTGTTTCAAAAGTTGACAGTGTTATGGGGACTCCAGACATAGATCTGTTCGCTTCTCCACTAAATTACCAGTTGCCAAAGTTTTGCACAAAATGTTTCATCCCACAGCTTGGAAGGTGGATGCTCTATCATTCAGTTGGAGCAATCTTCATGTCTATGCCTTTCCACCTCTGCCTCTCATTCCCAAGGTACTCCTGAAGGCCAGAATAGACAAGCCATCCATGATTCTGATAGCACCGGATTGGCCTCGACAGCACTGGTACCCACTACTGAGGAGTTTGGTACGGGAGCCTCCATGGCCTCTGCCTTTGATTCCGCATCTTTTGTCTCAGGAGGGCAATCACTTCCTCAATGTCAAGATTCAGTCTCTGCATCTCACAGCCTGGCATATTCTGTTTTAGACCCTGGAGGGTCTCAGCTTCCACAACAAGTTTTGAATGTTATTTTGGAGGCCAGAAGGCCTAGTACAAGGAAAGTTTACGCTGATAAATGGAGGAGATTTTTTCTTTGGAGTAAAGCGAAGGACTTTGATGTTTCCAAGCCTGATTTAAGTGTTTCTCTTCAATATCTTACTGAGTTATTGGACAAGGGTTTGTCTTTCTCCTCGATAAAGGTTCATGCTGCAGCCATTTCTGCTCACTATGACTGTGACCCTCCTTTATTTTCCCATCCTTTGTTTAAGCAATTTCTTAGAGGGGCAAAGAACATAAGACCCCCACGTAGAGCTCCTACTCCTGCTTGGGATCTCAATTTTGTGTTGGAAAAGCTTACTCTACAACCTTTTGAGCCTGCAGCTACTGCCGAGTTAAAGTATTTATCATGGAAGACTGCTTTTTTGTTGGCCATTACCTCTGCAAGAAGGGTTTCTGAATTACAGGCCCTTATGGCAGTGGAACCTTTCCTGATTTTTCATAAGGATAGGGTGTCTTTGCGTACTAATCCTTCCTTTATGCCTAAAGTGGTTTCTAGTGTGGCCTTGAACCAAACTATTCATTTGCCTACTTTTTATGCAAACCCCCAAAATAAAGGTGAGAAGATTTTGCATACTTTGGATATTCACAGGCAGTTACGTTATTATTTGAGCAGAACCAAGGGGTTCAGGCAGTCTCAGCAGTTGTTTGTTTCTTTTGCTTTGGGTTCTCAGGGAAAACCTGTTTCAAAACAAACTATTTCTAAATGGATTGGGTTTTGTATTTCTTTCTGTTATTCCCATCATGGTAAGGAGATTCCGGCTGGAATCAGACCTCATTCCACTAGAGCTACTGCCACTTCTACTGCCTTTCTAAGGGGTAGCTACAAAGATATTTTGGAAGCAGCCACTTGGAGTTCAGTACATACTTTTTCCAAGCATTACCACCTTCCTCTTTATTCTAAGTCTAGGGCTGGATTTGCCACAGCAATATTACAGGGCATTTTAGCAGCCCCTAATGCTTTATGATTTTGCCATCCTCCCTTTACCTCTGCTTTGGGATTCTACCCATATGTAAGGACTGCAGCAATGTGAGATGAAGAACATAGTACAGTTTTGTACCTACCATAAATGTAGATGTTCGAAGATCCACATTGCTGCAGTCCAATTTACCCTCCCACCTTCCCCTCTGTAGTTTGGCATGGTTATATGGTTTGGGTGATGGTTGTTGTTGGGCATGTTTTTGGGAGGTATCCTGTTTTTGGGCTGTGGCCTTTCTTTTTAGGGCCTTCTGACATCTGGGGCAAGAAAAGACTGAGGATATGACGTCGGTCATGCGCCTTTATACCGTGACGCTGATGTCAGATCTGAGCGCCCATGACCGACGTCAGCCTAATACTTTGGTATTCGGGCTGACCGAGGACAGCGGACTACCCATATGTAAGGACTGCAGCAATGTGGATCTTCGAACATCTACATTTATGGTAGGTACAAAACTGTACTTTTTTGGCCCCTCTGCTGCAGAGGTGATCAAAAATTGTGATGTAAGGGTGCACGCAGATCCAAGAACTATCTAAACTTTTTCAGCCCTCCTTTTCCAACTTTTCTAAAGGATTCTGTAACTCCTCATCCAGTTTTGGCAGAAAGCAGAATAAGCAGCCCTGACAAAATATACGTAAACACGCTTCAGAAGAAATAGCAAGAGAGTCCCAAAAAAGGAGCCTCGGGCCACCTAAGACCACGGACAGTCCAAGAAGTCTGAATGACTATTCAAGAGACCTTGTTATCTCCTCCCACCCTGGCCCTCTTTTTCTTCTGTAATGTCTGAATTTCCATCTTTCTCTTTGACAACAGATTGTGTCAGACAAGTGGGTTCTGAAAATCATTCATTAAGGTTACAGATGGCAGTGAGAAAATTCCTCCTTCCAGGGGGGGGGGGGATGGGGGGCATTCCTCATCCTCCAAATTAGACTCTTTGTTTCCACTGGTTCTTCATCACACGCTGTCTCAAAGAGTGATTGAACCACTTCCTCTTTCCCAAGCAGGTGAAGGTTTTTTTATTCAAGGATGTTCCCAGTCCCAAAGAAAGGAAGAAAGATAATACTGAAAACGAGTTCTGGATCTTTCTTTCCTAAACCTGTTTGTGATAGTTCAAAATTCAAAATTTTTATTTCACAACCTGTTATCCCTTCTCCATTTTTCAAAGTGATAGGAATCTCTCTGTCTCTTGAGTGAGAGATCTCTGGCACAAACTGGGATTCCAAGAACATTCAAAAGTTGTTCTTGACTCCTTTACAGAAGATTGTGTTCCTGGGATGTCAACTAGACACCTCCATTCAAAGAACTTTTCTTCTATAGAAAAAAAAAATCTAGATCTACTGCTAAGGTTTTCCACTCAAACTTCGGTCACTGCAAGGGAATACCGTAGGATTTTGGGTCTCATGACTTTTCTGCGTCTCATGAAACTTCTTGACAAGACTCCATGAGAACGATATAGTGATATCTGAAGTTTCTCTGGTCACAGCATCAGCACCCTTTGTCTTTTTAAGTCCCAGTGCTGGAGTTTTCGGAAAAGAAATCATTTGGTGGAGACAACAGATATCCTTAAATCCAGCCCCCCCCATTCCAAAGCAGCTAGTCACCACAGATGCCTCTGACTTTACCTGGGGAGCAGTTTTAGGAGAAATAAAAGTGTAGTGTGTGGGACTAAAGACAGATGCAGTCACGTAAATGTAAAAGAGATGCATGCCTGATCGAAGCAATCAACTCTGTGAATTATCGTTCATTGCAAGGACCTCTTCAAGTTGTTAGAGACAGTACCACAGCTATGTGGTACATCAGCAAGAGGGAAGGAACCAGGTCGTACCCTGCTTTGCAGACTGGCCACATTAGCTTGGGATGTAGCTTCACAGCATAATGTCACTCTGTAACCATCCAACATTACATCAGAGCAAAATTGTGTGTCAGACAAGATGAGCAGGACTAGGGCAGACCCTCACAAATGGAAACTAGGTCGGGGGATCTTCCAAGATGTGATCCATCTGTAAGGAATTCCTCAAGTTAGACCTATTTGCCTTCTCTGAACAATCAGCTGGCAAGTTTCTGTTCCAGGACTCCATGTGAGAATGCCTAGAAGACAGATGCCTTTTTTCTTCCTTGGACAGGAATGTCCTTGTATGCTTTTCCACCCTTTCCACTATTGCCCCTGGTACTTAAGGATCACTGTGGTGACTCCCTTCTTGCCCAGGCAACTGTGGATGTTCTTTGTGTTTCATTGTTGCAGTCCTGACGTGTGGGATTTCCTGCTGTGGAAGCCTTTGGCCAGTCTGACTACCAGAGTAAAAATCTCCTCCTCCTAAAGCTGGTGGACGTCTTATACAATGTCCATATGCTTGGGTATAAAGGGAGCCAGCCAATGCCATGACCTCAGTCTTTTCTTGTCATCAGAGCCTGAACCACTGTTAGAGTGCATTGGTTGGTTTGCACCAGAAAGAAGTCCTCTAAAAGCCAAGTACCCTGTTGGAGAATTCTTTTTTTTTTCTTTAATCCATGTCATACAAGGTTAACAGTTGTCTCCGCTGTGGTAAGCAGATCCCACAACAACACTTTCATACATTGTGCGTCACTTGTCTAAGCCCTGATCATGACATCCCTAATTGCCATTTTTGTTCCTGTTTAAAATCTAGGACCATCAGGAATAGGGCCAAAATCTTAGCCCCACATCTTAGTCTGCCATCTACTTCGCATCGTCCGATGGCATTTGCCGGTCATCCCAAGGTTGAGCTCCCTAAACATAGGAAAGACAAGGAAAAAAGACCCAAGCTTAGGGCCTTGGATGGCAACCGTTTCCAGTCTGCCAGGCCCCCTATGCTCATAACTATGGAAGGCAAGGCACTTTTTCAGCCCCCTTTTGTGACAGAGGTGGTGGTACAGGCCTCTGTTGAGACCCATATGGAGTCCAACATGCTGTCAGGTCCTATGACTTCTGCACAGACCTTGGCTTTCAGTATGTTGGTAAGATCCGGAGTCGCTCAGCTGAAATTGGCTTCGGATGAACGATCTTTTACTGGCAGCATTCTTCTTTACAAAGAGATTGGTGTCAGGATTGAAAACATACCTAGGTTCAAGGCCAGAGCTACCTCTAAGAAGGGTTCTACCTCAGATCCTATGCCTAATCCTACTGGCTCCCATGCACAAGGATGTCAGCAAGACCTGCTCAGGTAAGCTGAGGAACTTATCTCCTTGGTGAGAACTAAGCAACCTCCTTTGGGGTATTCCCCAGGGAAAAGGAAGAGGGATAAACTGAAGTTTTTCTCTGAACCTTATGATTCAGATGAGGATTCTTACCAGGGGGAGGACCCTTCTGTACTTCTTTTCAAGATTCAGATTCTGAAGAGAGTCTGTCTTCAACTTTGCCTCCTGAAGACATCACTTTTGGAGAAACACTCCATGACATGAGGGAACATTTCCAATGGAAGGAACAGGAATATACCCACAATCTAAAAAGAGGGTTAAGGAGTTCCTTGACCTCCCAGAACACAAACCTTTGGCTATTCCTCTTGTATTGAAGGTGGTAGAGGATGTTTTTATGGATTCTTCCCTGAATCCAGATTTTCTACCTTCAGCCTCTCGAAAACCAGAAAGCCTTTACAGGGTGCTGGACTCCCATAAATACCTCTTCAAAAATCTTTCTGCTGATCTAGACATTGTCATTCCAGGATCCAAGGCAGCAAGAGTCAGCTCTTCAAAAAACCCTTTAATTGCTGATTAAGAAAGCAGGGCCCTTGATAGGTTAAGTAAAAAAAGTTTACACTTCTGCTACCCTAGCCATGAGGGCCCTTGACTGCCAGTTTCATATGATCAAATACCAGCAAACTATTTTAGATCAAATGAAGCAAAATATATCCTCCCTAGAGACAAGAACATTTCCAAGAAATTGTTAGACCCTTGGCATTTCATCTCCCAGGTGGCAAGACTCTCATTACTCTGTGGCTGTGATGCTGTGGAGGCCTCTAGCCAAGCTGCAGTGACTGATTCAGTCATTAGAAGATCTACTTGACTTGGGGAACAGACCATGTCAGACTGTGTCATATCCAACCTTCTGGATGCACCCCTGGATAAGGACTTTCTTTCTGTGCCTAAAGTTGAGGCTGTGCTCAAAAAGATGGAAGATAAAACACAGTCTATGCAGACTGTCAAGAACTTCCTCCAAGTTCAGCCTCCTAGGTTTAGTAGGAATTTTCCCACTAAACACTGCTCCTTTCCCCCCCAATCAAAAATCAGGCAAAGGAAACCCTAGAAAAGACCTCAAGAGCAGCATCAGTCACAAAGGCCCAGGCAGTGGTCCTCAGAAACACCCAAGCAGGGGAGTTCTAGACCACAGGGCCCTGGCAGAGAGCAGCAATTACTCTTTTTTCCCCTTCTTGCTCCCCAAACCACACCAGAAAAGATATTAGTCTAGGAGGAAGGCTTTCCCAGTTCAAAGAAAATTGGTCCCTTATTACTTCAGGCAAGTGGGTTCGGTTCTGAATGTTATCTCAGATGGTTACAGGCTCACTTTTAAAGAGCCATTAAAATACCTAGGTTGCCAAGATATTCTACAGAATCAAAAAGCAGAGGCCCTTTCTCAAATTCGCAACCTGTGTGCACAGGGCTCAGTAGAACCAGTACCAGAACACCAAATAGGGAAGGGGTTCTATTCCAGGTTCCCAGAAGGGAAGGCTGTTGGTGCCCTATTCTAGACCTGTCCACCCTCAATCATCGCCTGTCGGTACCGAAATTGAAAATATTGACTCTTCAAAAACTTCCTCCCATGATAGCCCCTCAAGCCTTAATGGTCACCCAGACCTAAAAGATACTTACTTGCACATTCGTACAGAGGAATCTTGCAGAAATGTTCTATGCTTCAGAGCAAATGCCAGTCACTCTCAGTTCTCTGCACTGCCCTTTGGCTTGTCTGCTTCTGCCATGGTCTTCACAAAGTGTTTAACCCCGGTGATCGCCTTCTGTAGGGCAAAAGGGATCCAAAATTACCCCAGTCTATAGACAGTCTCATTCAACCCACGAGATGGTCAGAGCTCCTCAAGCATCTGGCCTTCACTCAGTTACTCCTCAACTCTATACCTCCTTGGGGTTCACCCTAAATCTTTGCAAGTCCAACACAGACCCATCCATCAGGATAGTTTTCCTGCAGGCTCTTCTGGACTCCTCCCACCAGAAAAGGTCTCCTTCTTGACTCGATACTTCCAAAACATTATGCAGAGACAAAGCCTCTCAGCCAGGGGATTCCTTAGAGCTTTAGGCTACATGGCATCCTGTATTCTAATGTTCTGCCTGGCCAGGTTACACATGACGAAGCTGCAGTGGTACCTCAAGAATCTGCAGTGTCAGTACTCACAGCCCATGGAGACAGAAATTCATCTGGTCCCTTGCCTCAAGGAGGAATGTGCATGGTGGACATGGGCATGTGCCCAGAGCCTGAGTCTACCCTTCAGGTTCACCCCTTAATGCCAAACCCTAACCACGGATGCTTCAGAGACAGCCTGGGGGGCTCTTTTCCAACACCTACAATCCCAAGGCAGATGTGAAATTCAGTTCAGAAATAAGCACATAAATTGGAAAGAACTGATTGCAGTTCAGAAGAGCCTAGTATCTTTCAAAGAAAAATGGAAACCAGGGGTCCTTCTAGTCAAAACAGACAACAACACAGTCTTGTGGTACATAAACAAGGAGACACTCAGTCTTACAGTTTGTCAACTAGCTGTGCAGGTCTGGGCACACTCTCTGGGGTTGCATCTTATGGCAGAATACCTCCAGGTGCTCAAAACACTCTAGCAGATCACCTCAGCAGGAACTTGATAGATCCCCATGAGTGGCATCTGCATCTGGAAACTTTCTTAGCATAGTCCAGAAATGGGGATCCCCACAGATAGACCTCTTTGCCTCCAACTACTCACAGCCTGGAGGACACATGCTTTCCCCTTCCTTTGGAGCCACATTTTCAATTACCCCCCCCCCCTTCCTGCTCTTCCTTGAGTTCTCCTAAAAACCAGGGAAGAAGGCCCAAGGGTAATTCTGATAGCCCCATACTGGCCCAGGCAGCACTGATATCCTCTGCTACCATGTTTAACCAATGAAAATCCATGGCAGTTACCTCAGAGAGTAGATCTCCTAAGTCAGGACAAGGGAAGGTTTGTGCATCCCAACCTGCCGACTCTCAGCCTGGATAATCCCCCAACATCCTCCTACTAGTATACCCTAAGCAAACGAGTTCAAAACATTCTCAAGGAGGCTAGAAAGCCTAGTACTAGGAAATCATACTTGGCCAAGTGGAAAAGATTATCCATTTAGTGCAAGCAGCAAGGCCTCAGTCCTGACCCAGCCATTGTCTTTGCCATATTAGATTACCTGACCACTATGGTTGACAGAGGCCTGTCCTTTTCTTTCATCAAAATTAATTCCCCCTGTCTTTTCCCACCCCCTGCAAAAACAATTATTTAGGGGAGTGATTCACATCTGACCTCCCAGGAGACAACCCACACCTCGACATTTGTTCTGGAAAAAATTACACTACCCTTCTTTGAACTGGCAGCTTCTGCTAATGTAAAATTCTTAACTTGGAAGACTGTCCTTTTACTGGCTATCACCTCAGCTAGGAGGGTCTCTGAGTTGCAAGCTGTCATAGCAGTGGAACCATTTCTCATATTCCACCCAGATACATTATCACTCAGGACTAATCCATCCTTTATGTCCAAGGTGGTCATAGACACATCTTTGAATCAAGCTATACACTTGCCCACCTTCTTCCCCAGTCCTCAAAACCAGGGGGAGACAATCCTTCACTCCTTGGATGTGCATAGACAGCTCTGCTACTGTGTTGGTAGAACTAAAGCTTTCAGAAAATCTGACCAACTCTTTGTGTCTTTTGCCTTTGGCTTTGAAGGGAAACCAGTTTCCAAATAGACCATCTCCAAGCAGATCTCTCACTGTGTTTCCTTTTTGTTGCAACCTTCATGGTAAAAAATCAGCTGAGGCTCTCAGGACTCACTCTACTAGGGTCACTAATACCACTGCTGCCTTCCTGGAAGTGGTCCCTACTAAAGACATTTTAGAAGCTGCTACATGGTCATCAGTGCATACCTTTAACAAACTACTACCACTTATCTGCCTTCGCCAAGTCTAGAGCAGGATTTGTCACTGCCATCCTGCAGGGCATCCTCTCTTCCCTATAATCTTCCTTCCATCCTCATCTTAGCTTTGGGAATCGTCCTACAAGTCAGGACTGCAGCAGTGAAACATTAAAAATATAGTGCAGTTGTTTGCACTTAACGTAAATGTAGATGTTCGAGTGTATTCACTGTTGCAGTCTTCCTTCTCTCTCTCCTTCTCCTTTTGCCTACAGTAGTAGTCTGCCTATATCTTCTTAATTAACCAGAAGACCCCATGGGTGTTTTCCCTGTAGGACCCATTTTCTGCCTTGGACCCTTGCTTTTGGTTCATCCTGAGGGCTCCTACCTTCTAGAGAGCAAGAAAAATTTGATGTCATGATGTTGGCTGGCTCCCTTTATACCCAAGCACACTGGCACCGGATAGGATGCATGCCAGCCTTAGGAGGAGGGAGATTTTTACTCTGGTAGTCAGGCCAGCCAAGGACTTGCACAGCTGGAAATCCCACAAGTCAGGACTGCAACAGTGAATACACTCTACACTTATGGTAAGTGTACACAACTGAACTTTTTCTCTTCTTTTGGTAATTGCGCCTGGCCATTTCCACAAGCTTCCTCACAGACTGGATCTACTCAAACAGGAATAGGGGTGCTTGATTATCCCCGATAATCAGTCAACTTCATTTGACTGTCTGGATGATAAGGTCTTAATTCCTTTTAGGCACTTGTTTACTGAAGACATACAGTGGGTATAAATGAAGGCAAGAAAGCCTGCTATTAGAAAATCATATGTTAGCAAAAAGGAAAAAGGTTTTCTAGTTTGTGCCAACAACATAACCAGCACCCATTCAGGGCTAGTTGTTTTCTGGTTTTACAATATTTGTGTGAGCTACCATCCTATGCCCTTTCATATTCCTCTGCTAAGGTTCATTTACCAGCCATTTCAGCATGTGTGCCCATGGATGATCCTGTTTTAATGCAGTCTTATGTCAAAAAAATTTTAAAAGGGTTTTGCACAAGAGGCCTCAACGTAAACTGGTGGGCCCCTCCTTGGGATCTTAATTTTGTGTTTGAGAAACTAATACTTGCTCCATTTGAAGCAGCTAACCTAGCTGATTTGATGTTCCTATGGAAAACAGTTTTTTCTGATTGCTCTGACCTCTCCAAGAAGAGTTTCTGAGTTGCAAGTGCTTACAGTGCGTCAACCCTATTTAATTTTTCAAGGGACAGGGTTTCTTTGAGAACCAGTCCTTTTTATGCCTAAAGTGGTGTCTTAGTTTACTTTAAGCCAAATTGTCTCCCCCATTTTCTTTTTTGAACGTAAAAAAAGTGGGAGAAAGGATACTCCACAAGCAACTCTGGTATTAACTTGACAGAACTAAATATTTCAGATCTGCAGATCAGTGGTTCATTTCTTGTGAAGATGAGAAGGGACAACTTGTGTCAAAACAGACCATTTCCAAGTGGTTGTCTAAAGCAATTTTCTGTCAGGTCAAGGGCCTTGGCTTCATCTATGGCTGTTTGGAAAGAGTTAGATTCTAGAATTACACACTTTTACAACCCACAGTAAGCTTTAGCTAATCTCTAGGTGCAGGTCAGATGTTGACTGGACCATTCTCCAAGGGCTCCTGGACTGTTCTCCTTCCACCTGCCAAATGCAATAAGCTAGGTAATCTACCCATATAACTAAGTCTGCCACAGCCATGATCAGTATGATGATGAACATAGTACAGTTGTGTAAGTAAACTTACCGCAATAGGATGTTCAAATGATCACTGCTGTAGTAACCACGGCCTTCCTCCATCACCCTTGTTTTTTGGTATGTTGTTTATGCCAGGGTGTGGTCATTTATTTTTTATTCCTCCTAACATTTTGTCCTTTCAGGGTTCAGCCTCCCTCTCTTTCTTTCTCTTGGCAGGAATGCTCTGAAGGAAGTGGCACCCAAATTTGTCTTTTAGTCAGATTAGCTCAAGCTGCCTGACAGTTTGGGCTTGTGGAAGGTGCCCTAAAGCTTTATGGACTTGCTGGCTGTTATATCCTTAGCAGTAACCATTTGCACATCTACTGTTATTCTAAGTTTTTCTTAGACAACTGTACTTCCTTTCTTTCTGCACTGGAAGATGTTTTTGTCACTGCCTGTAGCCTGAAAGCCAGGCTTCTCCCCCCAAAAAGCCGACAGAGTGTATAAAAAAAATGCTTCATTTCTTTTTACTGCCATCTACCCTCAGTCTCTTTACATTCACACACAATTAAATCAATACTTTTAGCTTTACTGCCTTTTCTTACATGTTCCAGCAGACCCCATACCACTTAAATACATCCTCATTTATATCACTATTCCCCACACCTATACTCTTAAACACCTGCACACTTCAAAGTCACCTGTAGGCCTACAGACTAATCAAAATCTGTTATTCTACATTTTAACTAATACTTTTCCAAAACACTCTTCCTACTTCCTATCGTAACTACATCCTCATCCTCTATCCTTTCAAACTCCTCTATTTCTAACATTTCAGAAATCTGTTTTTCCTACAGTTCCAAATATTTCTACCTCTTCTGCTTACACACTCGACATCCTACCAACATCCATTACCCACAGAATTCCTGTACAACTCTTATAGTGTTCTCCATGGAAAATAATTCTGAACCTCACTTCCCAATCACACCCCATCTATATCGGCACTCATATATCCTACTATACAAGTCCAGTTATCAAAAACAGCAGACATTTACTGACAGATTGGGTGTTAAACATAAAATTAAGCAAAAATGCCTGTACCCCAATCATCACACCTCCATAACTGTAAAACGTAGCAGTGACATCCACCCAAACCATGGCCCAATTCAGCATATTCATCCTCTAGACATGAATTTTCCCATGAGTTGATTTATTGGTACCACCTCACCCACAGTCCTACCGTATCCTCCATATATGTGTTATCACCTTACATAGTATTTTATAACAAACTCCCTGTAGTGCAGACATGTGTGGCACTATGCATTCCAGACATTTTAGTAGCCACACAAACCTGGCTCCACCAGCAACCAAAAAAATGAAGAAGTTGCCCCACCAGGTTTTACATTATTGGGTTAGACAGAGACAATAAAAATCTGACATGTTGCTATTTTCTACAAAAACACACTAGGTATTGCCCTTTTCCTTGTCACATTTCCAACTTTCTCTAACTCAGAAGTCCTACTAATAATGCTAAAACTTAACTAACACTCTCACAAGACAATCATAATGATGGGTAAATACTCCCAAGTAGCAGCTAAAGGACTAGATAATATTCTTTGCTGGGTCTCCTCAAAAATCTGTCATGAAATTGTATAATATTGTGTGATGCTAATATAGATTGCATGGTTTGCCATTCTGAAAATCAAACCAGTAATCTACATCTGTAAAAGTTCACCCAAACCACATCAGCTAGACATAAAGCCACAGCCAGACAGTAAACCCTCTTACTGGATCCTAACATCCTCTACAAGTAAAGTATCATCCCACACAACTCTGTCTCACACAGCCTAATTGATCACTTACAATCTGGATCATAAGATGCCAGAGCAACAGCTCCAAACATATCATTATAGCCTGGTAAGAAAACTTACTACTTTTCATGACAATACTTTTATTAATACACTCTATCCCCTTAACTGGGTGAAATTAAAGACTCTCCCCGTAGATGATGCTGTGTCTGAGTTCAACAAAATCCACCTAGGTGTCCTAAGCACACAAGCACCCCTCAGAACAGAGTCAAAACCAATCCTGCTCAGTGACCATCCGTAGTAGCTAAATTACAGTGAAACAAAGAAACAAAGCATGGAACGTCTGAACAAAAAATAAAATGGCTCCTATTTTACTAGCATGTAGACAACTAAGAAACCTAATAAAATAACAACACCAAAAATAAGAAAACTTACTACTCAGTCAATCAAAACATGCAGACTAATTATCCAAAACTTCTCTGGGTCTCTCTTCAGTAAACTGTTAAATCCAGGATAAGCTACACGGCCAACGCCAAACACACAAAAACAAAATTATACCATAGCCAACCAATTTAGTAACCACTTTATACTTACACTACATTCTTTAATCAGTGGGAGACTAATCAAGCTCTTGAGGTCCCTGCTCAGTCCAATAACCTCTTTCAACATTTCTTCTTTAGCCCGTTCCCACAGATACCATAAAAATACCTCAAAAAATGAAAGCCTACTACAGCTGCCCTTGACACTCTGCATGGTGAATATCTTAAAATAGCAGACAAAGCTACTGCAGATGATTTTCAGTTCTGGTAAATCAATCCATATCTGAAAATAAATTCCACTCACTTTGGGAAAACAAAATTCATTATTCCACTGCACAGGGTTTGAATCAGTGCATCTGTTTCCATCTACTGGCCAACTGCCATTTTATATCTTTTATCAAAAATTAGAAAAATGTATTCATATGCAACTTCTCAGCTGTCTATTAGAAAATCGGCCTTTGCCTTCATCCCAGAACTGTTTCTGTCCTCATCACAGCACAACTACTGTTTTACTGAATTTTGTTAACTGTCTTCACCCACAAAAATGCCAGAAGCATGGTCTCCATCTTCCTAGACTTATAGACTTATCAAAAGCATTTGATACCGTCTCACACACACCAGAAAGTATTAACATAAATTCTCATCCTTACGGCTCACTGATTCTTCACATCAGTGGTTCTATAGCTACCTCTCAAACACAGCACAAGCAATGAAATGGAAATGATTTCTCCACTTTCTTGACTGTTAAGTATTGGCATCCCACAATGTTCTGTACTAGGCCCTGTACTTGTCAACATTTTCATCAGTGATCTTTACACTGCTACAAAAAATGCTACCCTAATTCAATACTCTGATGACTCGACCGTAATGTGCTCTGGCAAATCTTTTTAAACTCTAAGACCTTATACAACAGTCCTTCTTATTGATTGAAACATGGCGTAATAATTTATAACTATGTATAAACAACTAAATTACTGCTGTTCACTACCAAACACATCTCTACCAAAACAACACTATTCACTATCTACTCTGCCTACTCTGCCAATAACACCGTGATGGAACAGTTAAACCATTCAAAATTACTGAATGTCGTCATAGATGACCAGCTGAAATTTGACTACCATGTTATCATTGTTACAAAAAAACTCATCAAAAACTAGCTATATTATACAGAGTAAAGACCTACTTCACTGACATGGCCAGAAGACGTATAACCTCTGCTTTTTTACTGTCATCTCTCCTCTATGCTGCCCCAGTCTTCACTAACCTTCAACTATCCAATATTGAGCAGTGTTGCAATAAAATAGCCAAATGTGTTGTAAACTGCAACACTAGATCACACCAGTCCTTAGCCCTTGGAGAATTAATTGGGTTAGAACTACCACAATACTTCGCTCTTTCTCAGCTGACTACAACACACAGATTTGTACACAAGCCAGAATATTTCCCAGCACTTAATAACTTAATGTAACACTGCTCCCCAATAGAATTTTATGCTGTAGAGAAAAATCAGTATTTTCTATAATAAAATCATCTAATACTGTAGGTGATGCTGTATATTTAGATAGTGTAGCTGAACCACATCACAGTACCACTGAAATCCATTCAGAATACAAACTCAAAACACAACTAAAACTTCACCTATCAGATCAATGGATCTGTTCCTGTACATCTCAGGATAAACGCCAGAGTTATCTTCAGTTTGCCATATAGTCAAACCATTTCTCTTCATTCAGAATCCTGTGCCCCACAATCATTCTTCACTAGTGCCTGAATAGTTTTCATAGCATGTCTCAGTTGTATACATATTTTGCGACACCCCTCATCCCCCACCTCTATATGTCTGATATAAAGGTTACGAGAGTGATATACAGTTGTCTTTTACAGTACTTTACACCCACCTGTTGGCTTCAATATTAATATTTTCTGCCTTACCTAGTTCCTTCCCTTGCCTCCTTTTCGTTGAATTTCTAAACCCTATTCACACAATCTATTATCTATTTGGCAATCCCACTAATAACACCTCTTCATATTCTCAATGTTCAACATCTGCTAACGTACACGCATCTTTTATACTATAATAATTGCCTTTGTTTTAATATGAATGCAATAATATCTATCTGTCATGGGTTCTGAGTTTGTTCTTTCCGTTCCATTGGGACAGCAGGTCACAACTAGCCTTGAGTCAAGTCCTCATCCATGACTCCCCTCAGATTTCTGAGTCTTCCCCAGATCTTACCCTCGTGGAAGCTTCTCTGAAGCCCAAGTGCAAGAGGAGGCACATTGACTCCCTACAGGGGACAAGAATCACTAACACGGACTTTGAAGGGGAGAGTTTCCTCAGATCACCTCTTGAGGATGTCTCATTTCAATAGATTCTCGAGGTTCTGAGCCAGATAGGTGGTTGGTCTTCTGAAGCCCCTTTCTCAGGAGGAGTCTGTGTTCCCTGAAGTGTTTGGCACCAGCTCAGCTACTTCGTGGGTGGTCCCCCACCTGGCAGATGAAATGGTGGATGTCCTTCTATTCACTTGCTGCAGTATTCTTTACTTTGGGCATTTCCCTGCCAGAAGGCACCTGACATCAGCCAGTATACAAAAGTCTTTTACCATAAGCCACCAAAGCATAAGGCCAAGAAACTTCAGCCTACACCTTCCACTGTGCCTCACCTATCCAAAGTATCTCCTGAGGTGCTCGTCGACCCGGAGGTACGTCCAATTTCAGACGTGGAGTCACAGGATGAACCCACTTCTGAGGACGCCTTGACTTCTGCCACGAGCCCATCTCAAGAAGTGGAACAGACATCCGATCTGGATGTCAAGGGGGAACATAGGCTTGAAAGCATTGCAGAACCTAGGGATTTACCATAAACATCTGCTTCTGGTCCCCTCCAACCTGAGACCTTTGAACTCAGGCATTCATCCAGACCCCTGACATTACAAAAGATAGTCTCTCCAGAAAAGAAAAAAAAGAAGACAAAGCGTGTCTCCACTGCACAAGAGGCTCCTGCAGATAGGCAGGCCTTCTCTTAGAGTCTTTTTCAGCCTTCATGGCTCTTGGCAGCCTACCTCTCAGCCTGCCCCCACCCCAGCCTCTCAACCTTCCCAGAAAAGGGCTAAATACCCAGACTCTTCAGATGAGTCCACTTCTGATGAAGTAGAATCTGGATTCTACTCTACTCAAATTCCCTCACCTCAGGAATACATCTTCTCTGAGGAGTGGTGAGTAAGGGCAGACTCTCCCATGGAGAAAATGTCCTTCGGAGAGATCATCCTGAAAATGTGTGAACATTTTAAGTGGGGTTCTTCCCAAATCTCAGACGTGCAGAAAAGGTATTACCAACTCTTACAAGTGGACTTTCTCAGCTCTTCTGCAGTGCCACCAGTACATCCAGCCTTTTTGGATGCTTTCCACCATGCATCCCAAAACCCAGACACTTGGGCTCCAGCTCCCAAAAAGCCAGACTGTTATACAAAGTCCCTGAGGACTGTCAGTTTCTTTTCAGGTGCCATGGAGACCCATCAGTCATCTGTTTTGCTACTGATAAGCCTTCTAGGATGCTCCCTTCTACCTCTCTATTCTCATTGGACAAGGAGAGTAGACCCCTGGAAAGGCTAGGAAAAAAGGCATACACTTCAGTCACTTTGGCTTCCAGCTACCTGACACTTATGACTAAATACTCCCTAGAACTTGTGTGTCAAGCAACTCCTGCTGTCACAGACCTCCCGTCTTATGAGGGAAAGCACTTAGCCCTGAAACTTTTAGGAGCTTCTTCCCAAGTGCAAAGACACTCCATCAAATGTAGCTATGATGCTGCATTGGCCTGCGTTAGGGCAGCTGCTACTGGGTCAGTACTCAGAAGAGTCTTATGGCTTAGACTTCAGCCAATGCAGGATGATTTCAAATCCAAATTAATGGATGCACCTCTGGATGTTACAGCCTTGTTTGGGGCAGCTGCAGCTGCCCTTTTCAAAACCCTACAAGAAAAGTCAGAGGAACTCTGTGTGTCCCCGGTGCCCAGGTTCCACAGGAATTTTCCCTCCAAGCCTGCCTTTGTTGACAGACGTTCTCAGCACCAACAAAGCAAAGTTTCTAGGGGAGGTAGGTGACTAGGGCTCCTCAGACACCACCTTAACAAAAACAGCCCTTTGAGGTCAGAGCAGGGAGTATGTGACTACTTTGCAAACACCCCCCCCCCTCCCTCCACGTCTCAAATCCTCTCAAGACTTGGCAGACCATTATCCAAGACAATTGAGTCCTTTCCATAATCCAGAAAGGATACTTTATGATTTGGCACTCCACTCCCACTTTTCAGGGCATTCCACAACCACTCAGAGAACTTCATCTCTTCTCAGACCTCGTGTCAGATTTGTGGCAATAGGGCTCCATTCAAAGAGTCCCCTGTACCTCCAGGGGGAAAGAATTTTATTCAAGAATGTTCCTAGTGCCCAAAAAGGGTGGCCCTTGGAGGCCAATCCTAGACTTATCTCATCTCAACACCTTCTTAAAGGTTCCCTTCATCAGAATGCTAACTGTACAAACCATTTTTCCTCTGCTTCTCCCACAGGGATTAATGACCTCTCTAGACATAAAAAAGTTCTGTCTCCACATCCCCATTCACAGGAGGTATGGGACATTTTTATGTTTTTCTGTGGGTCCATGGAATTTTCAATTCTCTGCATTGCCCTTTGGCCTCTCTACAGCCCCAAGGGTTTTCACAAAATGTTTGGCTCCAGTGATTGCTCATTGCAGGCTCCTGGATTTTCAGATTTTCCCATACCTGAAAGACCTGCTCTTACAGGCCCCGAATCCTCAGGTTCTTCAACAGAATTTACAGACTACCATTACCGTCCTGGAAAATCTGGGGTTCACAATAAACTTCAGAAAATCAACCCTCACCCCATCCCAAGACCACACTTTTCTGGGCTGCTGAATCCAAGCAGATGTATTGAAAGTGTCTCTACTACCCCAAAGGCAGAGAACCTTCAGGCCTTCTTTCAGTCATTCCTCCTATTAAAGCACATCATGGCCAAGGAATTCCTACGGATACTAGGTTTTATGGCCTCAACCATACACATGGTACTCCTGGCAAGGCTACATATGAGGAAATTCCAGTGGTTCCTTAGATCTGTTTGGACCCAATACTCTCATCTACTAGAATACCTTATTAACCTCATCCCGTGCCTGAAGAGGGAACTTCTCTGGTGGATTAGGCAGGTACAAATAAACCCATGAATACCTCTATATCCAGTCCAAGAAGTTTACACATATGCATCAGACATTGGCTAGCGCGCTGCACTGGGCATATTTACAGTCCAAGGAAAGTGGTCACTCTCACAGAAAAGGGAACACATCAACGTAAGGGAGATGCGAGCATTACTCCTAGACTTACAAACCATCCATTCCCTCCTTTGCTCAGGTGCACTAAAACTGTTCACTGACAATATGACTGTACTCTGGTATGTGAACAAGTAAGGGGAGTACCAGAGACTACCTCCTGTGCAGGTTGGCTCTCTTAGTGTGGACGTTCCTAGCTCAACACAACATGACAATCCCAGGCCATGTACATTCCTTCCAATAGGAACCTTGTGATAGACTCTCTTAGCCGGTCCTAGACCCAGTCCCATGAATGGATGCTTCACAGGGGATGTGTTCCTGGACATAGTCCACTAATGGGATACTCCACATGTAGACTTATTTGCCTCCCTCAGGAATAGACAACTTCCAAAATTCTGTGCCAGAGTCCCATGTTGTCTGGCTTGGAATGGGGACGTTCATATATGCATTCTCTCCACTTGCTTGAATAGCAAAAGTCCTGCTCAAAATCAGGCAGGATCAACAAGAAGTCTTGCTGGTGACTCCCTTTTGGCCATGACAGCATTTTGGTTCTCCCTTCTGCAATTAGCCAAGGGCCGTCATCACAAGTTACCCCACAGAGTGGTCCTTCTCACACAGAACAGAGGATCCCTTGTACATCCACACCTGTCAACACTACAGCTGATGTTGTGGGTGATAGGATTCTAATGTCCTTCAGACACCTTTTCTCTAAGGATGTGTTCACGGTTTTTGTAGGAGGCCAGAAATCCCAACACTAGAAAGTCTTACTTTTCCAAATGGAAAATATTTTCACTATGGTGTCTCTCTAAGAACCAAGACCCACTGGCAGTGGGAGTAGTACTGGTTCTGGAATATTGTGTGAACTGCTGTCAGCTGGCCTGTGTTCTTCATCAGTTAAAGCTCACATGTCAGCTGTTTCTGCTTGTCTGACTTTATCTCCTCCTCTAGTATCCAGGTTTGAAGTAAAACAATTTCTTAAAGGCATCCTCCACAGTAGGCCTCCCAAGAAACCTATTCCTCCTTCTTGGGACCTTAATTTTGTTCTAGAGAAGTTGACATTGCCCCCATTTGAACAAGCAACTTCTGCCTCCCTCAGAAATTGCTGATGGAAAACTGTCTTGCTAGTAGCCCTGACTTCAGCTAGAAGGGTATTGGAACTCCAAGCCCTGCTGGCTGTTCCCCCCTTCTTGGTCTTTCACAAGGACAGAGTATCATTGAGAACTAACCCTTCCTTTATGCCCAAGGTGGTTAACGAGCTATTCCTTAACCAATCTATTCAACTACCAACCTTCTTCCCCTCTCCACAAAGTCACAGTAAGAGGATTGTGCACTCCCTTGATGTTCACAGACAACTGAGATATTACCTGGACAAGACACAACCCCTCAGAAAATCTGACCAGCTTTTTGTTATTTTGCACCCCAGGGTTCTGGGTCTTACTGCATCCAGGCAGACTATCTCCTTTTGCTACACTCACAATGAAAAGGATCTTGCTGCACCTGTGAAAGCTCATTCTATCAGAACTATGGCTTCATCAAAGGCATTCTTCAAAGGATTGGATAAGAGTGACATCCTGGAAGAAGACACTTGGTCTACTATTCATGCCTTTACCAAACATTACAAGCTGGATGCTATCTCCAGAGGTAGAACCAGTTTTGCCAAAGCCATTTTACATGGCGTCATAGAGAATTCCTCTGCTCCTTTTTCCTCCCTTCCCTCTTGAGCTCTTATTTTCTCCCTCAAGTAAAGAATAGTGCAGCAAGTGAACAAAAGGACATAGAAAAGTTGTGTAAAATCTCACCATAACCATAGCTGTCCTTCTCTTCACCGCTGCAGTATTCTATCCCTCTCACATTACCTGCTGGTCTCTTGTCTTTCCTAGATCTATTGACCACTCATATCCTTAATCTGGCTTTTCTCCTGGGGCATTCCGTCCTGAGGATAGTACGTGTGTACGTCTATTTTATGGCCTACGTCCAACTGCAGCCGACGTCAGATGTACCACTTACCCTATAGTGGCAAAAGACTTTTGTATACCGGCTGACATTGGGATCCTTCTGGTGGAGATATCCCTCAAATAAAGAATACTGCAGCACTGAAGAGAACATCTATGATTATGGTAAGATTTTACACAACTTTGCTATCTTCTTAATTATCTGACATGGAAGGATCTGGATGTGACAGAACTCATTTTCAAGAAGTCTGATAAATACCTAGTAGCACTGAAACATGCCTACTGGCACAAGGGTACTCTGGTTGATGATGTGGTAGTGGTGGCAGCCACTGAAAAGGCACTCACTGCGACAAGTCCAACTGTCCATCCCCTAACTGGGAGTCTAGAGCCCTGGATAGGTATAGGAAGCAAGTCTGTGCTTCAGGTGCATTTGTCCTGTGGTTGCTGAACAATTTGGCAAACCTTACAAAGTTTCACAGGGACTTGACTAAAGAACTCTTGGGGCTATGTCTGTGGAGGACAAGAAAACTGTCTTCACAACTGGCCACCATTCGATCCCTCTCAAATGCCTCCATGCATTTGATCTACAGTGCTACAGAAGGTGCTTCTAGAGCTGTGGGTTCTGGCATTACAGTTCAGCGGCATGCCTTGATGTGCTTATGTGACTTTGTAGAGCCCTTTTAAGATGTCTTTAATCAATGCTGTCTTTGATGGATCGACACTTTTTGAACCTAAGATTAAAGGGAGTTTTTCCAGGAATGAGCAGGATGGGAAAACTGTCTGCTATAGGAATACAGTTTTCTACCCCTCAGAGGACCTTCTGCTGGCGCCAGAAAGGGGGATAGAAAGATGTGGTTCCAAAAATCCCATAATTTTTCCTAGGACTTCTTTGAAGCTGGATCACCCCAAGGTGGTGGGGTACTGTAATAGGCATCACCATCTTGGCAGAGCAGTCCCACAAAACCAAGGCTTTAGGGGTGCCTTCACTGGGAAGCCTTACTGGCGCTCCTGAAGGTTTGACTAAGTGCTGCACTCTGTAGGCAGTTGGAGGGCACTTCTCTCTCCACCTAGAAGCCTGGATGTCCATCACAAAAGATGTCGGATGCAGACATTTATTACCAGAGGCTACTATATTCCATTTTCCCATCCTTCACCAAAAATATCAAAGAACTTACCCAGTGTGCCACCTCATCAGAGAAAAGATGCAGCCTTAGAAATCCTAAAGCTGCTAACAAGAAATATCATCCAGAAGGTCTCACCAGATCAGCAAGAGTTTGGATCTTATATGTGATTCTTCTTGGTGGCAAAGAAAAAGTGGGATATCAGGCCAATCTTTGGCCTAAATAATTTGAACCAGCTTGTCAAAAACTCGAAGGTCCAGATGGTCATGAGCCAGTCCATACTTCTGCATTTATGGAAGGACGATTGGATGTGCTTGATAGTTTGCATCTTGGAGGTCTGTCACATTAAAATGGACAGATAGTGTAGGAGGTTTCTTCGTTTCTGTCTGGGAGCCAGTCATCTTCAGTTCAGAGCATTTGATTCTGCCATCCTCCAGAATATCTCTCCATGAAGACTCCATGAAGACCATCCTGGGTTTCAAGCAGCTGGGTACTGTCCCACGAGTTGAGAAATGAATGGAAAAGACAACATCAGATAAAAAAGTCATGTACTCCTGTATCTTTGTTGTCTGTTTCCTCCTTTCCTTAACCTCCCTCCCTTCACTCCCCCTTCCATGTCATGGAAGAATTCTGCGTAGTCTTCTAGTATGACCTGAGGGGTACACACTAAAGGTCTTTTTCCGTACCTAGCTTCAGATTAGTCTGCCTAGTTACCTTTTTCTCTGAGCCATATTCCTAAAGTTTTATGCTTATCCTTTATATGAGCTCCTGTGTTATTAGCCACTTGAGTCATAGGACTGGGGCAGAATTGATATGAGGTAATGTCGGGCTCAGAAGGGATTCTGGGTAGGGGGAGGAGCCTGAATTATGGATCCTAAGTCTGAAAAAGTAGCCAAAGTTGGATATAAGGTCTGATCCGAAACCCATGAGTTGATTAAGGATGGAAACATGTGCATCGTTATGGTGAGTACATAACTTTTGTTTTCCTCTTAGTTGAAATCTGACTTTTTTTAATGTGGTTGCGTCTGTAGCTCAAGTGGGTACTCACTGTCTGAAATGTGCTTATGATTCTACTGATGCCACCATAATTGTTATGAGGAAGTTTGCTCGGTTGTGTTCTCAGAACCTTCCAGAAGATGTCAAAAATGAAATTTTCAACTCCCCTTTGCATAAATTAGTTTTTGTACCATCAACTACAGGGGACATTAAATGTGATATGAGAGGTAGGATTCTAGGAATATCTCAGATTTTTCAGTCTTCCTTGTCCAAATTTGCTCAGGGATTTAATGCTACACCTTCAGCCTTCTTTATAAAGCAAAATAATCAAGCTCAGCAAGCTGCTGGTAAGGAAATGTTTAAAAAGTATTGACAGAGTGGTTCCAAAAAGAAAGGAAGAAGCCCTGGAGAACAAAGGACAGTCTAAGTCTGAATAACTGTATGCAAATCTTCCCTCCTCCTCCTCACCCTGACAAATTATTAATCCTTCCAAAATGTCTGAACCTCCATTTCTCTCTCCAACAACAGATAGTTTCAGCCAGATGGGTTCCTAAAGTAAATCATCAAGGTTACAAATGGCAGTGGTAGGCTGTCTTTCTTATTCAAGGGATTCCCCCTCATTCACTAGACCAGACTCCTCTTCTCCCTTCTCTCATACAGTATCTGCTGTTTCAGGGAGTGATAGAAATGGTCCCTCCTCTTCATATACAAGAAGAATTTTGTTCAAGAATGTCTCTGGTACCAAAGAAAGAAAGAAGATTCTTAGAGACTAGTTCTGAATATTTTTCCTTTCTGAACCTGTTATTGTAAGGCTTGGAAAGTGACCTTTTGACAGCCTCAAGATATTTTGATTTAGTATATTTGTGTAGAGATGTGGGTGGGGTAATATGTGGTGCTCATAGACCATCTTTTTACATCAGAGGGTTGCCCTGCCATGTTATGTTGATACGTATACCTTTCACAGATTGTATCATGTTTGTCAAGTAAAAAGTTTGCCTTTGAACATGTGGCATTTGTTACACTGCCTAAGAGTATTAAGTGCTACGGGGCTGGCAACAGAAGAAATACAAGTTAACTGGTTTTCCTTGTCAGCTATGTAGGTATCTGTGTGACTGGGTTAAGTGTTACCAGTTATGTTAGTTTGCGGTTTAGCTGATGGGTCCAGTGGATCTTAAGTGCATGAGGTACAGTGTCCAATGTAGTCTAATGTAGTAGTAATGGTATTATTAAGTAACAAAACGTACAAGTTTAAAGCAACAGCAGGGTAAAAACAACAATATGTGAAAGACAGTGGTAACTGCACCTACAAGAAGAACCCATATTGCCTTGAAGCAGTCTGCAGAGGATGTGTTACTTGTACTCTGTATTCATTTAGTGAGGAACCTCTGTGGATGTTCCAGTTGTTGGATTTGCCTGGTTAGGTAAATATTAAAGGAGGTATTGTACTCAATCACAGGTCTCATGAATGCCAAATACAGTGGAACAGTAACCTCTTTGGACCTAGATGCCATACCTTTGTTTATACGTTGCACAACATAGAATGATTTCCTCACTACTGAAGGCACGTAATGGACAAAGGCTAGATTGCTGTGTGTGTATGTGCCTCGAAGTCTGTAACTATGGGGTCAACTCTTAGGGGTGTGTTGTCGATATGATAGTTACCCGGGAGTGGATGACATCACAGAGGATATTATGCAATTCTTGGCATTTAGTTTTAGTGATTGGCTCTGACACAAGTTATGTGTCTGTGGCAGCCCTTCCTGGAGAACATTTGTGTCAATGGGGGATTCTATGACTGCTCCTAATTTGCAATTGTCTGCAAATTTAGTTAGGCAGAGGCCCTTGTCATTGGCCTTGACCTCAGAGAAGTAAATGCCAAAAAAGGAGCAGTCCCAGGGCTGATCCCTGAACGACTTCTCTTGTGACTGGTCTTTTTCTAGAGGTGGGTTCCCGATTCTAACTTCTTGGTTCTGTCTGTGAGCCAATTGGCTGTCTATAGGGTGACATAATGAGTTTTTCAATAATGCCCAAGTGGAGTATTGTGTCAAATGCCTTGGCCAGGTCAGGGTAGGTAGTGTGAACCATTTTCCCTCAGCCATTGCTTTGTTGACCTCAAAGAAGTCCACTGGGTTGAGTAGGTATGACCTGCCCATGACAAAACCAAATTGGGTTGGGTCCACTGTCTGGAGGTTTCTTATGTCATTACTGATAATTTCCATGATGATTCTTTTCATGGATTTGCATATGAAACTAGTGTGACTTATGGGTCTGTAGTTTCCAGGGATGACTGTTGCTGTTCTCAATTTGTGAGGCACAAAACCTCTTTGACAGCTACAATTAAATAGCACTTCCAGAGGGCTTGATAGGTCATGATTCATGCTGTTTAGAAGGCATCCTGAGGTACTGTGTGGACCATTGATGCCATTTTGACCTTAGAGAGAGCATTGAGGACCTGTTCCCTATTGATAGTAGGGGGAGTTATATTTGATTATATTTCTTGAGGGGAAGTTGAGGGAGGGATAAAGTTAGAGCTGAATATGTTGGCCAGTAGGTTTCTACATCTTCTGGCTCAGTGTAGGTGGCTCCATTAACAGTGAGCTCCGCACCCAATTGTGTATTGCCTTTGAGGTTGCAGACATAGCTAAAGAATGCTTTGTAGTTGTCTTTGGCCTGTGAGGCCAAATTTTTCTGAAATTTGTCTTAGGTAGACTTTGTCCTCTGAGTTGTTTGTTTAGTTTGATGAGAGTGCTTTTGTCCTGCTGGGTGCTACACCTCCTAATTTTTGCCATGATCTCTTCCTTCTGTTATACAGTCTTAATGTGATTCCACCCGGGTGGCTTGTTTTTTTGTTAGTTCTGTACTCCTTCCTGGAGGGTACAACTGTCTTTATGCAACTATTAACAGAAATGTATAGGATTTATTTGAACAATTCTGGGTAGGCAGCAGTGTTCTCAGGGTTTATGGGTCTTTAACATTTTGCTGGGTTATCACATAATAGGAGGAAATTAGCCTTAGAGTAGTTCCTGAACATTGCAGGGCTAGCTGGGGTTCTGGGTTTTATTTTTACTTCAAAGGAGACCATTTTGTGGTCTGACTTTACCAGAGATAACCTTGCACAAGAGTGTGTGCAGTATCCTCCCATGTTGGTAAGGACCAAATCCAGTATGTTTGTACCCTGGATGGCATATTGACAATCTGGTTCAGGGAGTTTGTGTTTAGAAAATCCAGGAATCTCTGTGCCCTCATGTTTGGTGGTGGTGTATGATTCCCAGTTAATAGTGGGTAATTAAAGTCACCCATGAATATCATATTAGGTTGGCTGCTGAGTGTTTCCAATGAGTTTAAGTACATATTATGGGTTTCCGGGGTCATACGGGGGACCTATAGCTTGCAAGGAAATGGTATGGGATTTTGACTGTGGTGATTTAAACATGGAGAAGCTCAAGTGCATCGTCCTGTTTGACCAGCCTTTGGGTATATTTATTTTTGTTGTAAATCGAGACACCTCCTCCTTTGGTCCCTCTCTGTGTAGTAGTTGGTCTAAATGTGTGGAAGGCATTATAGCCTTGCACTGCTGATGTTCTGTACATGGCTTTAAACCATGTCTCGGTGACCGCACAGACATCAGCATTCTCTAGGCTGAGGCGAGCTTTTAGGGAGTGGAATTTCTTGTTTACACACCTAGCACTGAGCAGTAACACCTTTAGATTTGATTTTGATTAGTTGTGTTGGAAGTACTTTCAGTGTGGCATTGCCTGAAAAAGGCACTGTGGGGGAGGACAATGTTTTAGCTAATATTCAAAAGCCTAGAGGGGAGAGGTGCAGACCATCTCTGGCAAAGCAGCATGGTCTGTTGATCATCTCCTTTTATGCTGATAAATCTTGCACCTCCTTAGAATGACACCAGAAAGTAAGCCAATCAATCATCAGTTCGTATTGTGGCATCATCCTTGGAATAGGTAAAATGCTGCTCAGTGCTAGGCTTATATCAAGCTAGGACACATATTATGAGAGCTTCATGATGATTCTCTTCATGTAGTCTAGGTAGGTATGGCTCGGGTCTTTTACATCGACATGGACTATGACTGAGTCATATTGGTACTTGTGGTCCAGTGACCTGAGTGCTCGAATAACATGGTGGATTCTGGCCCCTGATAACTGACATTTACCTTCTCCTTACTGAGCCTTGTGAGAGGGACATTATTGTGTCTCACAATGGATTTTCCAGTGACCAGAATGTTTTATTGTCTCGTGGCTTGCCTTATGGGCTTTGAAGTAGAGGCTTCATGAGATGTGGCTGTGTGTTGATGTGGGTGCTGTTTTGAAAGAGTGCATTCTAGGTTGCTGAGAGTATTTGTTACATGTACTTCATCTATGCAGTCTTTCGGGTTTAGTAAGGTTACAGTTAAGTGTCTCAGCATTTGTAGGTATATGTCTGCTTCGAACTGTCTGTGATGGGTGCAGCTTGTCTGCTTAACCTGATTGACATTGGGAGTGGTTTTATGTGAGATTGTGTTAGTACATCTCTTACATACCATATCAGTTTTGTTGAGAATTAGCTGATTCTCAGTAAACATTTGTCAATTTCTGCATTGCCTCTGGATTAGACAGCTGCAGTGAGAGTATAAAGTAAAGTCGGGGTATCTGATTTGCAACTCTAGGGACAGTGCTTGTCACTGCAAACTAATTGCCCTGTGTGCAACTAGGTATTGGTGAAATTTTAAGGGTGCTTTTCTGGGAAATATTCAGAAGTCAGGTTTGACAGCAACTAATCAAGCAGTACTTACACAAAAAAAGAATTAGCTTTGTCATGAATGATGAAAAGAGGAGATTTACCTAATTGGCTACTGCTTGGCTGCTACTAGTGCTTGTCTCACTATAGCTTCACACTGCTGGGATACAATGCCCCTTTGCTCCTTCTTTCACCAGAAACAAAACAGCAGCACCAATCCAAAGATGAGAAGCAGGCCATAGGCTCTTTGATGATCAACAGTCTTATCCCAGATGATGCAGCAGTCTGTTAGCTTGTTGTAACCTTTTCCTGGTGGACGCTTTGAATGGCAGCCAGACCAGTCAGGAAGGTCCAACATGGGCACTCATTGCCCAAATAGAAACAGTTAGGAATCATTGCACTCTATTCCTTCCCTCACCAGTTGCAAAATATAACAACCAATCCCATGCTGGGACCTATGAAGCAGTTTCAGGCTTTATGATAATCAGTTTCCCGGAACTAATGTCCCTATGCTACTCTTCTCACTAGGAGCAAAACAGAAGCACTAGTCCCAAGATGTCTTCTGAGAGGCAGAATGTGGGCTCTCCAATAATTGGTGGTCTTTTACTAGATGTAAATTTTAAAGGTAAGATGGAGAAAAATGGGTGAATAGTCTATGAGGTGCAGTGTGCACTAAGCAGTTATGTATGAAACAGGGGTAACATAAGATCTGATGTCAATTTTCATTCTATCCTCAACAAGTGGGTTCGGATCCGAACTGTCAGATCCGACTCTGCCATTGCTAAAGCTTGTGGTATTCAACTCTCAAGCTTCTCCCTTACCCATAATGCACCTCCCCCAACTGCCTCAGATCTCATTTTCTACTTCAAACTAAGAGACATATGGTATACTATCTCTCTCGATCTGTATGATTTAGATAAGTGATATTTTTTGTATTTGTTTTTCTAAAATTCTGTTTTAATATTTTTTATATTTCTTGATCTAGTATTCTGTTTCCCTTCCTTTTCCTAGTACTTGGTACCTCTTAGATACTATCGCTAGTATCTTTCCCTCCATATGACTCTGTCATAGCCCTTCATTACCATTGCTGTATTGTTGGTATTCCCTTATTCTATCCTTCTTCTGGTTAAAAAAAAAATCTTTGCCTATTATACTTAACCTTTCTCTGTGTAATTAGTTTATTTTTTTACTGCTTTTTTGTGGGTATTATTATTCGTTATGGATGATAAACCTGCTGGGTTTAAAAAATGCTGTTAAGTGTGGACATAAATTGCCAGTTTCCGATGCCCACATGCTTTGTGTTTATTGCTGGGCCCTCTCCATTTGCAAGAGGATTGTTCTGTTTGCCATGGCTTCAACCCCCACTCCCTTACAAAACATAGAAACAAGTTGATTTTAAAGGGGCTCTTACCATCTTCTTTTGGAGAAGCTATATCGGAATCGCCTGAGCTTTCATCGTCAAAATCTTCAAAATTTTCTTCATCTGAATCTTCCAGGAAGAGAACCCTAAAGGACCTGGTCTCAACCCCGGATCCCAAAAACTTGAGGGTGCAAAAGTACTCTCTTCAATGCAGACAGTTTCAACTTTGTTGGATCCGACCCTGATAGTCTGATGAGACACACACCAAATCACTGGACTCTACTTTATTGGATTAGACACTGAAAGAGGTTGTAGATGTGACTTTACTTTCACACACCAGGTACTCTTTGTCCGTGGATCCAGTCCCTGGCAGGCTCCAGTCCCCCTTTCTGCATCTATCTGGACACATCAGTCGTTCCTCCAGAAGCCTCACAGAAGAAGATGTGGAGAGAGTGGTGAGGAAGATCCTCTAAGCGCAGGGGCAGATTGGTTTCCCTTCGGAGCCTACCCCCTGGGCCAGGTTGTCCGACCTTCTAAAACACCCTCCTTGCCAATTCCTTCTCTGACACCTTTTGTTGCTTTGGAGTCGCAGGATCCTAGCTGTCCAGATCTGTCAGTCTCAGAGCAGAGATTTTCCATATCCTCACATCAGAGAACTTTTCTGAGACTTCTGGCGCACTCGGAGCCAAAGTCTGCCTGTTGGGTCCGAGGTGCAGCACTTGAGGGCATTGCGTTGGGGAAGGGGTGGGTGATGATTCAGAAGCTTGCCTTCTCGGATCAGAACTCCTCTTCTTTCCCGTCAAGCTCTTGAGGCTGTGATGAGAGTTTTCTCTGCCTCTGCAGATCTGACGGAGCCTTCTCTATCAGATCCTAGATATGCTACCATTTTGTTTCAGCATCAAGAGTCTCTTCACTCTTCTCCACAGGGGCATCCAGTACCAAAGACCCAGGTTTCCTCACCAGGAATTCTGATTTACCCTTCTGGTACCTCCCCAGAGCATCCCACTGAGGAAGTTTTCCAGAAGAGGATGTGTAAGAGGAAGCACGTAGACTCCCCACAGGAGTTCATCACTGAAGATACAGATTTTGACGAAGTTGAAGTGTCCCGCCCGATGATGTCTCTTTTGGAGACATCCTGGAAATTCTGAAACAAAGGTGGTTGGACTCACTTCAGCCCTACTTCCAAAGCATCTATTCTCCTGGAGGCCTTTGGTACTGGACTCTTTACCTCCTGGGTGATACCAGCCACTGATGAGCTTGTTGACATGATCTCCTGGCAGGCGTGGAAGGAGAAAAAAAGGAGTCATCCAAGACGTCCGCCCCAGACCAAATAGGATCCGGAACATACTCAATGTTCTTTTTAGTGCCATAGAAAACAGGAGACTTGGAGACCAATTTTGGATCTTACCACTCTAAACATATCAGTTCAAAGAACCAAATTCCAGTTGGTCACAGTTCAGTCCATTCTGTCCTTTCTGGGCAAGGATGACTGAATGTGCTCTGTAGATCTTCAGGACACCTATTATAATATAAAAATTAGTCAATGATCCAGAAAGTACCTACACTTCCAGCTGAAAGCCAGTCATTACCAGTTCAAAGTACTGCCCTTTGGACTCACCACAGTCCCCAGAGTGTTCACCAAATGCATGGCAGTAGTACCAGCTTACGTCAGACTACAGGGGATTCTGGGTGTTTCCCTCTCTGGATGACTGGCTTATTTCTGCTATGAATGGGTATCAGCTTGTAAATGCCAAAGATCAGGTTCTCCAGACTTGCTCTCTTCTGGGGATAACCATAAACTACAACAAATCACAACTACAGCCAACTCCAATGTTGGATTTTATAGGAGCACTTCTCGATACAAGATCAGTCATCGCATCTTTACCATTGCACAGACTTCAGATAATAAGATCACAAGTCAGAAAGATTATGGTGAGTACCTCAATTTCAGCCCACCTGGCCCTTCAGACTCTGGGCTTGATGGCCGTGGCAATACTTTGGTTCCCCTAGCCAGGTTTTACATTTGGATTCTACAGTCATTGGCTGGCTACTCAGTGGTCAGTCCTTTATCAACCAGTGTCATACCAGTTAAGAATTACCCAGACATGCAAAAGAGATCTGAGTTGGTGGATTCAATCTGACCAAATACTTCAGGGCCGTCCTTTCATTTCTTAACATCCCAAGACCATAGTTAACACGGATGCTTCACAGATAGGGTAGGGGGGATTTTCTGGGAAGGGCAGTCTAGGGAATGTGGTCCCCCAAAGAGGCCAATTTGCACATAAATGTCCTGGAGATGAGGGCAATGCAGTCAGCACTGCAGGCATTTCAGGATGCTCTCTCCTCTGGGACAGTTGCAATTCAAACAGACAACATGTCAGTTGTATGGTACATGAACAAACAAGGGAGAACCAGATCCTACCCATTGTATCAAGAAGCTCTCATGGTCTGGTAGTGGGTGAGCTCTTCCAACTACTTTTTAGTAGCAATGCACATTCTGGGGAAATCCAACATGATAGCAGCCAAACTGAGCAGGTGCAGTCTTCTTCCTTTTGAGTGGTCCCCTCAAAGAAATAGTGGCAGATGAGATTCTCCTTCTGTGGGTCCAGCCTTGTTGCAACCTCTTTGCCTCTCCTCAAACAACAAGTGGAGCAACTACTTTGCCCTAATTCCTCTACAGGGGATGTCTCAGAGGGATGCTCCACTCCACGATTGGCCCCCTGGTCTTCTCTATGCATATCCACCAATTCTCTTGATTCCAAAATTTCTACAGAAAGCTGCCAGGTTGAAGAGCAAAGTAATCCTCATTGCACACTATTGGCCTTGACAAATTTGGTTTCCTTCCTTTAGCCTCACTTGGTTCAGCCTCTGTGGACCCTAGATCCGACTCCAGACCTCCTGTCTCACCCGACAAGTATGACACATCCAGCTATCCCAAACCTCAAGCTGACTGCTTTGCTTCTCCAATTCCAGTAAAAGCTAGACAACCCATGCTCTATTCACCTGTTCACCGTATAATTGTATCTTCCTATAAGCCCTCCACAAGGAAGATGTATTCCAGTAAATGGAAAAGGTTTGTTGTTTGGGCACACAACACAACTTGGACACTTTTTCAGCCCCTATTAATTCAGATGTGGACTTTCTAGTGCATTTATTTCTAAACAGTACTAGTTCATCATCCATTGAAGTGCAACTAGCAGCAGTTTCCAATTATCACATTGGATTTAATGGCTCCTCTGTTGATTCTCACAAATTGAGCAAAGCTTTATTAAAGGGTACTCTCCTCCTAAAGCCCCTTTTTAAAGATCCTACCCCTGTATGAGATTTGAGTTTGGTACTGCAGTCTCTCACACAATCCCCTTTGAACCAGCAGCTACATGTCATCTGAAATATTTTACATAGAAGACCATTTTCTGGGTCGCCGTTACTTCTGCATGAAGAATTTCTGAGATTCAGGCATTATCATCTAAACCCCGCATACTTAATTTTCCACAAAGATAGAGTACCCTTGCTTATTAGTCTGTCTTTTCTGCCTAAGGTGGTGTCAAAATCCAATATCAATCAAGTATTTTTCCCTACGTTTGCCAACAAAGGACAATATGTCTTGCACTTATTGGATGTCCACAGACAGTTACACTTTTATTTACACAGGACAGAGAAAATCAGAACAAGCTGACCAGTTATTCATTTTATTTTCTGATCCAGCTCTGGGAAAACTAGTTTCTAAAGTTACATTATCAAAGTGGTTGTCAAATTGCATTTCCTTCATTTACATTAAACTGAGTATTACTCTTCCACATCCCTTGAAAACTTATTCCACTAGATCCATGGCGACTTCCACAGTTTTTCAGTCAAGAATGTCCATGGACGATATATGTGTAGCAGCAACTAGAGCTACTCCCCATACCTTTGTAACTCATTAAAAATTGGATCTGGTCTCCAGAGGCAGGGCATCATTTGGTTCTGTGGTGCTTCAGAATGTCCTTCCTTGAGTCCACCCTGGACATGGGGATGCTCTCCCACTTGTTGAGAATAGAATGACAATTGACAAATTCAGATAAAGAAGTTATGTACTTACCATAATGTTCCATCTGTGTTGTCCATTTTGATACTTCCTCAACTCCCCTCCCACGAACCCCTATCCTAAGACTTGTTTACAAGATACCTGTATGATGTTGTTATACATGACTTCTTGATATGGCTTCTCTATTTACTGCTGTCATGTTTATCCTCTCTTGAGCAGCAAACAAGATCGGAAGCAATTGGGGGAAGTGCATTATAGGTAAGGGAGAAGCTCGAGAGATTTGGTTACCATGAGCTTTAGCAATGGCTGAGTCGGATCCGACGGTTCGGATCTGAACCCACTTGTTGAGGAAGAATGAAAATGGAGAACACAGATGGAAAGTTATGGTAAATACATAACTTCTTTTTTTAGCAATCCAAGTGGAGAGCCACTAATTTTAAAAGAGCAAAATAGATTGGAGGGGGGAGGGTACTCTGTATTCTGGCTCTATGGAATACTGTGGGATGGCCAATAAATTTAAGTAGCTGACAGGGAGTAATTTCACGAAATGATAATTTTGTGCTTCCTCACAATAGTCAGTGAAAGAGGAGAGGAAAGGAAATATGTGATCAAATTAACGTAGGCAACTAGAAAGATATTTGAATTTAAAAACACAACAGCATCAGGGTGGGAGAAAATGTAATTTCTCTGTGACACACGAGATACAGATGTGGTCTTTTTTTTAGTTTAAATATGCAATTAAAAGCAGAATACAAGTAAAACACAAGTGTAAAGAAAATATGCCACATTATGCAAAATAGAAGAAGCCAATGAAGCAATGCAAAATACAGTAAAGCAAAAACAAACTAACCTTTCCTTCACAGCAGTCTATGGTAGGGTCTGAGTGAGCTTTTCTAGTAAAGTTTGTGTGTATCGTCAGGATGAATACTTAACAGAATCACAAGCTTGTACTCCATTGTTTGATATGTACATTTATTGTCTTGCATGTAGGAAATGCAATAATAGTTTAAATCTCATTCTGTCCATCAGATCTGACTGATGGTCTTCTGCCACTTGTCATGTCTGAGTTGGCAACACTAGCTCTCTCAAGCCTTTGAATTTTCCTTTCCATAATACCCTTGGGCGTTGATCTTCCTCAGATCTTGTTTGCTACCATCTTGTTTGGACAGATCCTCCTTGACTTAAATTGAGTGCTGCCTTTTGGCAAAGAAATTGTAGATCGTTTTTGTCGTGTTTTGTAGATTTTTGTCAATACTGCTATTTTTCAACCTTGTCTAACCCTTTTGGATTCTTCTTATACATTTACAGTTCCTTTTCTCCTTGTTTTTTCTCAGTTTCCTCATGTGGGCATTAGGTTGTATAACGTATGATCTTAGCTACTCTAGGGTTGAGTATATGGTTATAGACATTGTTTTTATAGATATAAGGACAGTTAATGATTGTTAATAGATAGTAGTAGTCAATACATTAACAGTTATTTAAGTATACTTTTTATTTTTATAGGTTCATAGGTTGGTACTAGGCTATTGGCCCTAGGGCCTATACAAGCCTAGCCATAACAATTACCTGGCTATTTCTTCCCACAATATTTGCTTCCGTTGGACCCCTGTCTAGCAGGGTGACTGACGTGATCCCCGGGGTGAATTTCCTATCTCCCATCCAATTGTCAAGGTTCCTTTTGAAGAGGGCCAAAGAGGCGCTCTGCTTAACATGTATGGGCAGTCTAGGTAGTCTCTGAGTCAGGAACCTATCCCTCCAGCATGTTTTGTTCATTGTGATGACACGGTGTAGATCCCTGGAGTGTGTGACTTTGAGGGATTGGGATTTCATTAAGTGCAGCATGTCCAACAGCTCTTGGTTTGACATGGCATTGTATGGTAAGCAGAGATCGCCTCTGAGTAGACGATATGCGACAGAGTATAGCTGGAGGTTTTTTAGATGGTTAGCATAGGACATCTGCTTTCGGCCTGTGATTCTTTTAGTGAGGTATTTCTCTGGCCTTTCCAGTTGTTGCAGATGTCTTGAGAGGCACATACCAAATGGGGCATTGTATTCTATAATGGGTCTAATGAGGGATGAGTACAGTGGGACAATGACCTCCTTTTTTCTGGATGAAAAGCCCTTAGTGATGAGGTGTGCCACATAGAAGGATTTCCTGACTTTTGTGGCAATGTGGTTATCAAAGGTGAGACCACTGTCCACCTGTGTCCCTAAGTCTCTTATCACACTTTCAGTGTTTAGTGTACTGCCACCTATGTGGTTATTCATGGGTACCTGTTTTTTTTTCCAAAGGGGATAACTATACATTTCTTGGCATTGAGCTTGAGCCCATGGCTTTGGCACCAAGCATCTGTTTCTGTAAGGCCCTTTTGTAGAATATCCACATAATTTGGGGATTCGGTAATGGCTCCCATTTTACAGTCATCCGCGAACTTTGTTAGCCAGAGTCTCTTAGTGTTGGCCTGTACTTCAGAGAAATAGTTGCCAAACAAGAGTGGTCCCAGGACTGAACCCTGAGGTACTCCACTTGTCTGGTGCTGGATTTGGAGTTGGCTACTTTTACAGTGTGGGTTCTGTCAGTAAGCCAGTTGGCAACCCATCGAGTGACATAGGGATTAATGCCCAGCTTAGTAATTTTATCTATGATTCCAGAGAGGGGGAATGGTGTCAAAGTCCTTGGTGAGGTCCAGATAGGCTGTGTGGACTGCCTTACCCTCGTCCACAGCTCTGGAGACTGATTTGAATAAGTCATTCAGGTTCAGGAGACAAGATCAGCCCTTCATGAACCCAAACTGGGTGAGGTCCAGTGTTTGAAAGTTGCCAATATCTTTGTCTATAAGTTCCATGATAATATGTTCCACGGCCTTGCAGATCGGGCTCATCAGACTGATGGGGCGGTAGTTCCCAGGATCCAAGGTGGATCCCCCCCTTGTGGAGTGGGATAACTGTAGCTGTGCGCCACTCAGTGGGCACGAAGCCAGAGGTGAGGCTATGATTAAACATGACACTTAGGTGAGGTGCCAGTTCATTTTGTAGTTCATGTAGTACACAGCCCGGGATGTCGTCTGGTCCCATGGATGCTGTGTTTTTAGGTTTGGAGAGTGCGTTTTTTATTTGTGTGGCCATTATTACTAGAATTTGGCAATCTTTCGGTATTGAGATGGGCCCTTTAGGGTGTGAGAGGGGGTTGAAGTTGGCACTGAATCTATCTGCCAGGATATTGGCAGTATCCTTGGGATCAGTATATTTAATGCCATTCTGTTGTAGCTCAGAGCAGATCTGAGCATTGACATTTAGATTCTTGATATAGCTATAGAATGCCTTGTGGTTGTCTTTGGAATCTTTGGCAATTTTATTTTCGTAACTAGATTTGGAGGATTTTATGAGGGTCTTCAGCTTCTTACTGAGGCTGGTAAGGGAGTATTTTGTATACTGGGATTTTCCTCTTTTCTGCAACAGTTTCTTCCTTTTGTTGTAAAGTTTGTTTATGGCAGGGGACCACCAGATTGGCTTCCTTTTTTTGGAGGAGAGTGTCTTGGTTCTATTTGGGATGTCACAATTCATGCATGAGTGGATGTGCTCATACATTGCCTTAGTGTAGGATTCAGCAGTCGAACTTTCAATTCCCGTCTGCATGGGTGTCATGAAGTTTGTCACTTCTGACTTAAGTAGCATAAAGTTGGCTTTAGAGAAGTTTTTTTCAGAGGTTTCCTTACTGCGGGGTGGGAAGGGATGTGGATGTCAAGGGTGATTAGCTTGTGGTCAGACCTGACTAACGAGGGGGTGACCATAGGTATGGAGCATCAATTTCCCATGTTGGTAATGGCCAGGTCTAGAATATTGGAGCTCCTAGTGGAACTATAGATTAGTTGATCTAGGGCATTGGAATTTATGAATTCCCAGAAATGTTGGGCAAAGGTGTTGGTACACAAGTAGTTTTCCCATTTAATAGCAGGGTAGTTGAAATCACCCAGTATTAGGGTGTTTGGTTGTATCTTAATATTTTCCAATATGTTTAGAAAGGTGTAGTGAGAATCTTGGGGCATGGTGGGGATCTGTAGCAAGCTAAAATTTGGATTGCAGTCTTACCTAGTGTTATTTGCACCTGCATAATTTCAGATGCATTGTGTTGGGCAACTAGCCTGGTGGTGTGAATATCCTTGGTGAATATGGACACTCCTCCACCTTTAGTGTTTTAGTCCTGGTTTGGTGGCCGAAAAGTGTGGTAAGAATTGTAGCCTGGTATTGCAGGGGTGCTCTCTGGAGCCTTGAACTAGGTCTCAGTTACTGCACAGATATTGATGTTCTCCATTTTTAGGAGTGCCTTGAGGGAGTGCATTTTGAGGTTTAGACTTCTAGCATTGAGTAGCATTACCTTCACATTTTGCATGCTTGTACCTATTACAGTGGTAGTTTTGTCCTTTGAACTTTGCTTAAAAAAGCCACTATAGGGGTGGCAAGAGCCTTAGCAAGTTACCTGAATCCCAGGGGCGACAGGTGCATACCATCTCTGGCAAAGCATCGTGGTCTGTCGATCATGTCGTCCCAAGCAGACAGATACTGGATCCCCTTTGAATGACACCAGAAGCTTAGCCAATTGTTGAAGTCATTTTGTCCTTATACTGTGGTATCATTCTGGGCGAAGGCAGGATGCTACTCAGGGCTAGGGTCATACCTGCCTGAGCCCACATGATCGGAGAGCTCTTCCATGTCTCTTTTCTTGTAGCCCAGGGAGGTACGTCTCAAGTCATTGACTCCAACATGGACAATGACAGAGTCATATTTGTACTTTTTTGTGGAGTGACTTGAGTGCATGCGTTATGTGGTGGATCCTGGCACCCGACAGGCAGCTGACTCTAATTTTCTCCTTGTTCAGCCTGGTGAGTGGGACATCAGTGTGCCTGACTATAGGGTCATCTATGACTAAAGTGTTGGGTACGTTGTCTTGCCTTAGGGGCTGTTGTTGGGTGGCATACTGGTGTTGTGAGCTATGTGACACTTTGGTTGTGATTGGTGTTTGTTTGCATTTCAGCTTTGGGGGTCCTTGTTGCTTGGGCAGGTTACTTTTAAGGGCCACCGCGTATGAGGGTTTAGTGTTGCTATGTGAGGGTGTTGGTGGTGTGGGTTTAGAAGGGCTATGTGTTGCTTGAGGTGTGGTGCGAGTGTTAACCTTCTCCTCTTGACTGTCTAGCACAATCTTGGGTGGAGAGAGCTTTGCTTCCAGTTTGGCTATGTAAGTGCATCTCTCGCAGGTTGTAGTGTTGGGTGATAGGAGGAGAGGGTTGTCAGTGTACATGAGGCAATTGCTGCATTGTCCCAGTATGCCCAGATTCACCAGGTAGACAGGTTAAATCACCAGAAGCTGACCCTTGGACATGCCCGGTTTGGTGCTTTTTTTTTGTAAAGTACAAGAGCTGTTTTCCCTTACCTTAGCAAGGTACTTTGCAATTATAGGCTGTTTAGTGTATATGATTAATTTCTCCTCATTAACAAGGAGAGTTGAGTGCTTGCATCAGTTTAAGGCTTCCTAGTGCTTTCCAGCAGGTTTTAGTGCAAGTGTTAGTCACAGGGATGCTTAAAGGTAAGATGAAAAAAATGGTTTATTCTAAACACTGCAGTGTGCACTAGAGGAGTTAGATGTGAAAGTAGGTAACTCAAGATCTGAAGTAGGGACTTCATTTGCCAGCAAGCTGTGGGTCTTGGATCTGATATCGGATCCGAGCCAGCAGCTTGTTTCAAGCTAATGTATCCGAGCTCCTAGCTCCTCCCCTCACCCATAATCCCCTGCCAACCCTCCATGACCTCAGATCTAGTTTGCCGCGCTTGTGGATATCTGGATTCCATTGAGCTCAACAAGTAAATCGTCAGTTAAGTGTGTTTTTCTGTCAAACTCTCTTCCTTTTTTAAAAAATATAAAGTGTGTAAGAGTTAGGAACCCTGTGGTGTAAAAATATATTTATTTTACTTAGTTTTTTCCCTCCCTTCGTTGGTCGTTAGTGAGTGTGTGTGTGTGTGTGTGTGTCTGTGTGTGTGTGTGTGTATGTATGTTGTGTTTTTGGGGCCTGTGTGTTTGTGTAGCACTACCTTTTTTCTTTAAAGTATTGCTGAGGCCCCAAAAGCCATTTTTTCTAAATGTACCGAGTGTAGCCATAAGCTCTCCCCGGCTGACGACCAAACTCGATGCGTTCAGTGCCTTGGGGTTGAACACCTCACCTCAAGCTTTACCATTTGTGCAGCGTTCAACCCCAGGGCACTGAAAGAGCGGAGGTCGAAGCTGGTCTTGGTGGGACTTTTACCCCCGGACTCGGCTCCAGCCTCCGCTGCTCCCGTGGCACTACCACAGGCTGTGGTTGTTGCCACTCCTGCCCCCCTTCCTTCGGCCGGGACTCAAACTCCTGCTAAAGCGCCGGAGGACAGGGAGGCTAGGAGGGAGAAACGGAGGGAGAAGCACCACAAACGGCGGGCCGAGGCCTCCGCTTCGGCCCTGCCAGCTAAGCGGGCTTCTCCCTCCACTGCTTCTAGGTCTCCTCCGCCTCGGCTCCGATCCCCTTGTTTCTCCCCAGGGCCCAAGGAGGAGGAGGCCCGATCTCCATCGAGGTCATCGAGGCGGCATTCCAGGCCTGCCTCGGTGGCCTCTTCGAGATCTACGTTCAGCATGTCTGATGCAGACTTGGACCGGATGATGCGAAGATTCATCCAGGCCCAGCTGCAGATGGGAGTGCTCCTGCCTCCCCCTCCTTCGGGGGGGAGCTCGACACCTTTTTCCATCCAATTGCTCCTTCTCCGACCCACTACCCGGGTTCGGAACGCTCGGAGCCGAGCAGCGTTGGAGCCGGGGGTGGGTCGGCGCTGACAGTACTTGGTACTTCGGATCCGACCCTGCCCTCGAGCCTGTCGGATCCGACCTTTCGGAGCCGTGGCCCGAGCTTTGGAACCGAGGGATTCAGTGTGCATTTGGCTCCATCCTGGTCGGAGCGCACTGGTCCTTCTGATCCGATGGTCTCAGCGCTGGTTCCGATCCCTTCATCGGATCCGAATGGTAGCCGCCTCTTGTAGCCCAGAGAGAGTGGTTCCCCCTCGGCCTTCGATGTAGTGGAGAGGGCCCTGTTGAGAGCATCCGGACCCCCGGCCCTTGTCTCGGCTCCACCCTGCACTCCTTCTCTGCTGGGCCAGGCTTCCATCACCCGGCCAAAGGGACAGCCTGCTTCAATGTCCCAGGTAGTTCCATTGGAACAGGGTGTTGCTGGCGAGGCCTCCTCGGACAGCCCCCCCGAGGAAGTGCCCCACAAGCATAAGTGCAAGAGGAGGCACGTGGACTCCCCTGAGTCCTTAACTGAGGACACGGACTTGGATGAAGGGGAAGGCTCCCCAAGATCACCCCCTGAGGATGTCTCCTTTGGAGACATCATGGAGATGCTGAGGATCAGAGGTGGGTGGTCTGCCCCCAAGTGTTCCTCCGACGAGTCCGTGTTTCTGGAGGCATTCGAAGCAGGCCCGTCTACCTCTTGGGTGTCCCCTCCGGCCGACCCCTTGGTGGACCTTATTACCACCAGGGCGTGGAAGGATCCGGACACCGTGGAGCCAATACCCAAATGCCCGGACTGGATACTAAGCCCCCCCTCAGACCGGTCGCACTGGAGCAAGGGTCCCCCCGTAGATGCCATGTTGACAGCGGCAGCCACAAAGAGGGAACTAGCTCAGGAGAGCCCCTCAGTCCATCCACCGAGCAAGGAGTCCCGCTCTATGGACCGCTTAGGGAAGCGAGTTTTTAGTTCAGCGACCTTCTCGGTAAGGTTTCTGAACTATATGGCACATGTGATCAGGATGCAGCGGCATCTTATCAAAGAATACGCTGCCTCCCCCCGAGTCCATGTCGGCGGAGGACAAACAATTGTACTCCACCCGAATGGCCACTCTGAGATCCATTTCAAATACCTCTATGCGGCTATTGTCCCACACCACCGAGGGAGCCGCTAGGGCTAGCGGAGCAGGCCTAGTCATGAGACGTCAGGCCTGGCTCCATCATTGTGACTTTGCGGAGCCCTTTAAAGCGTCTTTTGCGAACGCCCCTTTCGATGGTTCTGCCCTGTTTGGCAAAACAGTTCGCGAGACACTTGTCCAGAATGAGAAGGACGGGATGACGTTGTCTGCAATCGCAGTCCGCTTATCTGCACCCCACACTCCTTTTCGAAGAACCAAAAGGGTCAGAAGAAGATGTGGTTCCGGAAATCGCAACATTCCCAACCCGCTCCGGACAACCAGTCCTTCCGTGGCAGAGGAGGACAGGGAGGACACCGCCCCAGGGGCAGAGGGGCTCCGAGAAACTTTTGGTCCAGAGAACCTTTCTCTGACCGGCCCACACAGCAGCCCTGAAGGGTTGCCCGACTGCTCCACTCTGGAGGCAGTTGGGGGGCGCTTCTCGGAGCACCTAGTGGCATGGGAGTCCATCACGACAGGCCACTGGTTGCTTTGAATTATATCCAGAGGGTACAAAATACCATTACTTCATGTCCCCAAATTCAAGAACCTCCCCGATGTACCACCCGATTAGAGGGAAGGCTGCAGCCGCAGAAATTCAGCAGCTGCTAAGAAAAAGAGTCATACAGTCCATCCCCCAAGACCAGCTCTGATTAGGGTTCTACTCCAGGTTCTTTTTGGTGCCAAAAAAGACAGGGGACTTGAGACCGATTTTAGACCTGTCCCGCTTGAACCTGTCGGTAACCAAGAAAAAATTCCGAATGGTCCCTCTTCAATCTATTCTCCCCCTTCTAAGGGAGAATGATTGGATGTGCTGTATAGACCTCAAGGATGCGTACTACCACATTCTAATGGACAGACGATCCAGGAGGTTCCTCCGCTTCCGGCTGGGAGCCAGTCACTACCAGTTCAGGATCCTTCCCTTTGGCTTCACCACAGCCCCCAGGGTGTTCACCAAGGTATTAGCAATGATTGCGGCCCACCTGAGAATCCAGAGAATACAGGTCTTTCCGTACCTGGACGACTGGCTCCTGACCGCCCCAACAAGGCATCTACTTTGCTCAGCCAGAGATTTCTTTCTCCACCTAGCCCCACAGTTAGGCATCACCATCAATGCCGACAAATCCTTTCTGGCCCCGACACAAGCCATAGAATTCATAGGAGCCAGAATAGACACCAGAGAGCTACGAGCCTTTCTAACGTCCGAACGACTTTGGAATTTGCAACTCCATGTGCGGGCTATCCTCCAATCAGAGACCCCACCAGCGGAATTGGTCCTGAGGGCACTGGACTCCATGGCGGCAGCGATAACGCTCCTTCCATGCGCCCGTCTGAACATGCGGGTACTGCAATGGACCCTTCTAGTACAATGGTCCTTTCCGTCTTTTCCTCTTCATCACCCCATTGCTATCAGCAAGGTTTGCAGGAGGGCTCTATTATGGTGGCTCCATGCTCCGGACCTCCATACAGGCCAACCCTTCTGCACCTCTCCCCCTCTCGCCATGGTGACCACGGACGCCTCCCGCCTCGGGTGGGGGCATTATTCAGGCAGGGACGGTCCAAGGCACGTGGAACGATACAGAGACCTCCCTGCATATCCACGTTCTGGAGATGAGAGCGGTGCTGTACGCGTTGTAAGCACTTCAGAATCTCCTCCCCGTGGGAACGATTGCAATTCAGTCAGACAACATGTTGGTTGTCTGGTACATCAACAAACAGGGGGGAAACCAGGTCTTACCCTCTATGCCGCGAAGCCATGAGAGTGTGGGAATGGGCGATCTCCACCAACTGCTTTCTGATTGCAATGCACATTCCGGGGCGGACCAACATCCCAGCGGACAAACTCAGTCGCACCCTTCTTACCCCGTACGAGTGGTCTCTCAACCCACTAGTAGCGAAGCAGATATTCGCAATACAGGGGCAACCCTGCTGCAATCTTTTTGCCTCTCCCTCAAACACCAAATGCGGCAATTTCTTTGCTATGATTCCCCCTCCAGGGGAAACTCCAAGAGACGCTCTGGTGCATGTTTGGCCACCCGGTCTACTTTTTGCCTATCCTCCTCTACCCCTGATGCTGCAACTCTTACAGAAAGCCTCGCGGTTGGGGAGCAGGATGATCCTCATTGCCCCATTCTGGCCTCGGCAAATTTGGTTCCCTTACCTGTGGTCTCACCTAGTGAATCCTCCTTGGTTTCTGGATCCCAGTCCGGATCTAATCTCCCATCCGTCGGACTTACCGACCCCAAATCTGGACAATCTGAAGCTGACAGCTTGGTTGCTCCAGTTCCACTCCTAGTTAGGACTCCCGGCATCTCTTCACCAGTCAAAGCCATCCTTGTGGCAGCGCATAAGCCCTCCACCAGGAAAGTGTACTGCAGTAAATGGAAACGTTTCTCCATCTGGGCAGAGCATCATAATCTAGATTCCTTTATGGCTCCTCTTCCATCCATATTAGACTTCCTAACCGAACTTTTTCAGGAAGGCGCTAGTTGCTCAACTGTCAAAGTGCAATTGGCTGCCATCTCCCATTACCATGTGGGACATGATACAGGGCCATTGATATTGGCCAAGTTGTGTAAAACCTTTCTCAAGGGAGAGCATCCTTTGGCTCTGCGGTGCTCCGCAATATCCTTCCATGATGGCCACCCAAGATTCAGGTAGCTGAGGACCACAGGTTGCTGACAAACAAAGTCCCTACTTCAGATTAAGAAGTTATGTACTCACCATAACGTTCCATATGAGTAGGTAGCTTCATTTGTCTGCAACCACCCCCCCCCCCCCTCCTTCCCCCTGGCCTTCAGCGGATCTATGTTAGTTGGATACCCTTTTTGGGTACATATTGAGGGGCAAACTCGATCTGAGGTCATGGAGGGTTGGCAGGGGATTATGGGTGAGGGGAGGAGCTAGGAGCTCGGATCCATTAGCTTGAAACATATTGCCGGCTCGGATCCGATATCGGATCCAAGACCCACAGGTTGCAGACAAATGAAGCTACCTACTCAGATGGAACGTTATGGTGAGTACATAACTTCTTATTTTACCTGTCTAAATAGTTAAGATTTAGTGGAGAGTCACTATTTTTAAAAAGCAAGATAGAGTGAAAGGGGGTGGTCACTTTTGTTTTCTGGTACTATGGAATACAGTAGGATGGCCAATAAATTTAATTAGTTGAAGGGGAGTGATTTCACAAAATGACAATTTTGCGCTTACTCACACAAGCCAGTAAAAGCAAAGGGGAAATGAGATATATGGTCAAATTAACATAAGGGGCAGGCAACTAGAAATACAGTGGTGTTTAATAACATAGCAGTAACCGAGTGGGAAGGTGGGAAAATGTTTCTGCCTGACTCACAAGAGACAGAGCTGTGGTCTCTTTTCAAGTTTTAATATGCAATTAAAAGCAGAATGCAAGTAAAACACAAGTTAAAGAAAACAAATCACAATATTCAAAATAGAAAAGGTCAATAAAGTAATGCAAAATACAACAAATAAAAAGCAGACTAACCTTTCCCTAACAGCAAAGTGTAGCAGAGTCTGGGTGAGTCTTTCTAGTAAAGCTGAGATATTTGGTCTTTGTCCATGTTGTGCAAACAGGAAAAGAAATTCTGTGAATCTACAAATTGTGATCTCAAAATTCTACCCCAGGATACCCACAGTCTTTGTGTAGTATGTGTGGGGCTGGAGCATTTGTCCGTGTACTGTCCAATGTGTAAGCCTTTGGCTCCCAAGCATTATCCAGCTGGATAAATTAATTCTAAAAAAGCCTTTTTTCCTTCAGATCCTACCTCTATAAAGCCCCAAAAAGACAATGAAAAAGAGCGGTTAGGGGGAAAAAAACAATGTGAAGGATTCTGATACAGGGGAAATAAAATGGATGACTTTCGTCCTTCCTTGGACCCAAAAATGCTGCATCAGAGAACCACCCCTACCTGCATATAAAGGGCTTCCTCTCCCCATGGATCTCCACACATAGAGCCAATCATTATCATATCTGATAAGTCTCTCAGGCCATCGACAATCATTCATTTCTTGCGGACGGCACTTCCTAGTTTTGTCTCTCGCCCCCTTTCTACTTCCCTTAAGTTTTCCAGGTTCTTCAGCAGTACCAGTGATGTGGATTGGGAGTGTTTGATGAGAGCCTTCTTGAACACTCTGGTTGAAATTGGTCTCGATCCATCACCCTCTGTTTTTAGGGTGGATTGGGCTGGTCGTTCTCCCCTGTTTTTTTTTTTTTTTAACACAATTTATGTTTCAGCACTGGTGGCTTTGGATTTGGGGTGTCATCTGGAGCCTAGGTGTCCAGCGCTGACAAGTTTTATTGACCTCTGCTCCTGACCTGATGCATTCAGATCACTCAGCAATGAGGTATTTTGATGTCAGTAGAATCTTGGGATTGAGAGGTTGGCACTGTCTTTTGCACCAACCTGCTTGGCATTGTTTTTGGTGTTGGAAACTACAGCATAGATCTTCCCTTGAAACTGACTAGGTTGTCAGTATTAGCAGTTCAGTTTTCAGCGCCACTCATGTCTATCATTTGGACTGAGACTGTACTGTCTGACCAGCAGTCTGCATTGAAGACTATGCAGAGGATTATTGCTTCTCCTCTTAGAACTTTGACTTCTCCTCTGAGAACTTTGTCATAGCCTTCAACTATGCCAACTCCTCCCTGGAATATGTATCAGTCTGGTGCATCAGCTCCCTCATCAAATGTTCCCAGGGTCAGAATGGAGCCATTGGCCTCAAGCAGTCTACACAGGTTCATTTAGGATCTTTTGAAGACTCTTTCCAATCCAGTGCTTCAAGAAAGAAGACGTCTAAGAAGAAGCTCATTGAGTCCTGTTCAGAGTCTCTTCACCTCAGGCAGTGGCTTGGAGGATCGAAAGATTCTCTTTAGCCTCCTCCAGATGATACAGGAATTGGAAATAGAAGGGATCCTGGCCATGTTTGAGGCTTATTGCTGGGCGCCCTCTACTTTTTACTTGGTCCCTCCTATGAGAACATAGCAGGAGCCTGACTCTATCAACAGGAAGCTGGACAAGATGCTTTGTTTCCGTAAGGGCAGGCAGTACTGATTCTAGGGTCTTTTGATAGATTTCGTGATAGCACCAGCAGCAGCAACCAATAGAGAGGTGTCTGAGCCAGTAGCTGTCAGTCAACCAAAGGAGGAGTCTAGGGCAATGGACAGAATGGAGAAGCACACTTAAACCTTTAGTCCCAAGGGCATTAAATCATGTCACTCACATGAACTGCTATCAGAGAGCTTTAGCAGAACAGGCTGTTGACTCTGTGAGAACCTTTCACACCAGAGTCTAGGAAGCAACTGAAGACTGCAGAGGGGACTAACTTGAATATCACAAACCTATTTATGTGTCTTCTACACAGTGTGGATGGATGGAGCAGTTAGAATGGCAGGTACAGGCATTACTATGGGACATCTTGTGCTGGCTAGATTTTGGATTTTGTAGACAATCAAAGTATTCTTCACAAATACCCCCTTTAATGGACCCTCTTTATTTGCGCCAACTGTGAAAACAAATTTTGCTAAGGTATGAGCCAAAAGCCTTTCCTGTCACAGGGAATGTGAGACTCCCCCAAAGATCCTTCATTAGGAATCAGAAGAGGTCCAAATCCCTGTGGTTTAGAAAACCCCAACATCAAGCCTTTGACTACACCTCAGACAGGGGTGGCCATGTAAGAGACCGTCTCTTTATAGGACACAGACTGAAGGTTTGTGGGATATCTGCAGAACAAATTATTTTTTAGTGATCTTTTTGGGCATACAAAACCAGCATCCCTGAAGGCTTGCGTAACTGTCCACCCAGTGCGATTTGAGGGATAATTATCTCTCCACCTCTTTGAATAGCTGGCCATCACACGAGCTGACAGGGTAAGAGAGATCCTATCCTGAAGCTATATGATACCCTTTTTAGTCCCTGTCCAAACAGTCTGTGATGCTTCTAGACATTCCATCCCATTAACAATAACTGGGCAGAAGAGAAATAATTTCTCTTTGCAAAGGAACCATTCAGTTTTAGCACCAAAGAAAAACAGTACTTCAGGACAGTTCTTGATCTCAGTGGGCTAAATCTCTGCATAAGATCCCTTTCATAATGGTCACAGTGCAGTCAATTTTGTCATGTCTTAAACCAAATAATTGGATGTGTTCAGTAGACCTTTACAATGCCTATTTTTCATATAAATTGCAAAGGTGTTGAGGACGTTTTTGCATTTCCAGTACAGTAGGGAGCTAATCTCTATCAGTTCAGAGCTGTGCCCTTTGTACTCACCACAGCCCTTAAGAATCATGTCCTTCTTTGGGATCTAAATTTTGCCTTTGAATCTCTCACAAAACCTCATTTTGAGCGAGCTGCCACAGCACAGCTGAAATTCCTGTCATGGAATTTGTTTTCCTAGTAGCCGTTACTTCAGTTAGAAGGGTTTCAGAACTTCAGGCATTGTCTGCTAATCCCCCAAGTAGTCTTTCACAAGAATAGAGTTTCCTTTCTAACCAATCCATCCTTTCTCTCTGAAGTTGTGACAGAAAGCAATTTGAATAAAGGCTATACATCTCCCAGTCTTCTTTCTCAACCATTCTAATAGAGGAGCATATTTATTTATTTGTTTTACATTTGTTTACCGGGATAGTCCGACTGGACACATGTCCATTTTCAGCGGAGGCCCGGGGAGAAAAGCTCCACATAGACAAACTTACATAGATTACACAGAAGTTAGCAAACAATTATAAAAACAAAGTGATTATATACAATGGGTTAGCAGTGTTCCCTAGTAGGGACTCAAAATTCTCATGGACAGACAATTAAAATTAAGAGATATCAGATTGGAAGCAGAGCTTGGTGATGTAGTTACAAGTTACGATAATTGCAGAATATGCTTTTAGTTTATAACTTAATCAAGGTTGGTACATGGGCATAGCCAATTCACTTTGAGATACTGTTTGAGTTTTTTTTTAAGACACTTTTGGAGGATTGTAGGGTTATATAGTTTGGCAATGAATTCCAGGTTTTGACAATGAAGTTGGCAAATAGGGATTCACCAGCAAAATTATTAGCTTTGTGGGTTTGGACCAGTAGTTTATCGGCTGACCGTAGGGATCTTAGGTTGCTATATGGCTTAATAATATTTTTAAGTGAGGGGGTATCCTCAGGGTGGTACAACATTTTGTGTGCTATTAAGAGTTGATTGAATTGAATTAAGCTGGGCAGTTCTAGCCACTCTAGTTGTTTAAGGTTCTGGCAGTGGTGGGTTCTATAGGTGGAGCCACTGGCGAATCTGGCAATATGATTGTAGCTATGGGACAGCTTACCTAGTTTGGATTTGTTGAGGTTTGAGAGTACAGGCGAGGCATATAAAAGAGTAGAGAGTAGGTGTGATCAGGCGATTGCAGTCCTAGCCAGTGGGGTTAAAAATGTCTTGTTTGTATACAGTGATCCAAGCTTCTTATTAATGGTCTGTATGGTTTTGTTGACCTGTAGGTCAAATTTGAGATTATTGTCTATGATAACCTCTAGCAGTTTGGTGTGATTATCTGGGGAAATAGTGGTACCATTGTTAAATGTGACAGAGAATGAAAGTGTGGTGGATCTACTAGTGGGAGAGAAGAGTAGAAGTTTAGTTTTATTGGGTTTCAGAAGTAGGTGTTGGTTGGTGAGCCAGTTCTCGATGGTGTTAAATGTATTTTGGGTAAGATTTACAAGTCGGATGGGAAGGTGGCTGAGCAGATGAGTGGAATCATCTACGTATTGAATGCAGGTGGCTTTAGGGATAGCAGTGTGGAGGTTGTTGATAAAAATAGTAGTGGACCTAGTATGGACCCTTGAGGGACACCAAGTGCGAGAGGTAACTGGCTGGAGATTTTGCCCTGCCATAGTACTGCCTGCTGTCTACCAGTCAGGTAGGACTGGAACCACTGGGATAGCAGGCTTGTTGAAGGAAATAGATTTTATTGAAAGAATGAGAAGTTCATGGTTGACCATGTCAAAGGCTTTTGATAGGTCAAGAAAGAGGGCAGAGGTTAGCCTATTGTCATTCCTGTTTTGGTTTATGGCAGTAGTAAAGGAAAGGAGGGCTGAGGTGGTGCTGTTGTATGGCCTGAAACCATGCTGGGAGTCGGATAGTAAGTTATTCTCTGAAAGGTATTGCATTAGTTGCTTGTGTACACATTTCTCCATTATTTTGGCTAGTGGGGAAAGAATGGCAATGGTTCTATAGTTGGATATGTCTGAGGAGCTACCACCTTTATGGAGTGGGATGACGTGAGATATTTTCCAGAGGGAGAGGATAGCATTTTCGGATAAGGTTCTGTTGATACATATGGGATATGCTATGGCATCTGCAGCTATTTGTAGGTACTCTGCAGGGAGGAGGTCAGCAGCAAGGGTGGTAGGTTTTAGTTTTTTTAGAAGTGTTTTGATAAAACTAGTGGATATTGGTTGGAAGCTAAATTCCGGGTGATTATTAGGTAGATTAGGCATGTGGTTTAAGTTAGAGGGGGTTAGTTGATTTGCTAGGGATTTGATTGTTTCAATGAAAAAGTTATTAAAGGCGCTAGCTATGGTCACTGGGGAACTATGGGTGTAGTTAGCCAGGGTTGGGGTGGTGGAGTGACCTGGACAAAGTAGCTGATTTAAGCCTGCCCAGAACTTTTGAGGGTTGTTGTGGTGTTTTTGTAGGAGATTTTGGTAGAAGCTTTTTTTATCCAGTAAAATAAATTTTTTTGTATCATTCCTGAGTTGACGATATTTTAGATGGTGAAGTGGGGCTGTTGTTCACCAGCTGGCCCAGGCTCTGTTTCTAGTTTTGATTTTAGCTTTGGTATCTTTTGTGAGCCATGGTGCTGTATTTGATCTATTTTTTATTGTACGTGCAGGAGCATGGGAATCGAGGATACTTAGGAATTTAGTGTTAAAGTGATCTATGGCCTCCTCTAATGTTAGATTTTTTTAGTTTTGACCAGTCAACTGCTTTTAATTCATTTTGGAATATAGCAGCATCAAAGTTTTTCCTGTTTCTAAATGTTTTATATTTGGGCTGGTGAGGGTTTCCTGCCTTATGTTTTATGATATAGGTAAGACAATGGTCGCTGAGGTCATCAGGGAGAGTACCAGCTGTGTACAGTTGGGGTTGGCTATTAACTAGGATCCAGTCTAGGTTGCCTTCCTTGTTGGTTGGTTTGTTTATCCTAGTGGGAGTGGTTATGGTCTGTTTAAACCCAGATAAGTTTATATGAGTGAGGGTGGGGGGGTCGGAGGAGCAGGGGTGCCAGTCGGTGTTAAAATCACCAAGAACTATGGTTTCTTGGGGATAGGTAGTGGATAACCAGTAAAGGAGATCTTCTGGGTATTTAGGTTGTTGCCTGGTGGAATGTATGCACAGACGATGTTCAAGTGTTTGTTTTGGTTAATCTGTAGCTTGATTATGAGGAGTTCCGCGTTATTGAATTGGGAAGGTTGAATAGTGTTTTTGTAAAGGACTGCTATCCCACCTCCTTTCCTTGTAGCACGGTCTAACCAGTGAATATTGTATCCTGGAGGTAGTATCTCATTGTCAGTAGTACTGGGTTTTAGCCAGGTTTTCTGTAAGACACATAATGTCTGGGGAGTGGGTTGCTAGGAGGGCATGTAGGTTGGGAATTTTATTAATACCTCTAATATTTAGGTGAAATGCTAGGAGGCAACTAATGGGAGTATTCATGGGTAGCTAGACTGTGGGGGTTGTGGTAGGGGAGTGGAGGTTATTGGGTGTGGGTGGGCCAGGGTTGGGATGAATGTCTTCATGTGTTATAAGGTTATAGTGACAGGATATTCTAAGCTTTAGGAGTTTGTTTATAAGCTTTATATAGTGTTTGTCTTTAGGATTATGTTTTGTGGCTGTACAGGGGTGGTATTTTATAGAGGGTGGTATATTCGGTGTGCTGGGGAAGGTAAAGTGTTTGGTATTATGTATGAAGTCGTGGGTGTCTGTTTGACCATTTGGGTAGTGAATACCATGGTCAAGTGTTTGTTCGTAGGCAGTGAGTTGGTGAAATAGAAACAGTATAGGCATTTGGGTAATTAGTGTTTTTTTGCTTGTTTGCATTTTGATAGGGGGTGGGACAAATTTGATGGCTGACTGTGCTAACAGGGTGTGGAAGAATGAGAGAGAAGGAAATGGGTTAAGGGGGCAGGGTTGCTCAATGATGTGTGAGGTGCTGATTGGTACTTAGCAGGAGGGGAGTGGCAAAGTCTAGTTTAAATTTAGCACTAGTGGGGGCGGGTGGCGTTTGGGGACAGGGAGGGGAGCAGAGCGAGCCGAGCACAGCGGGGCTAACACTGACTCTGAGAGTTACCTTGAGCTTTTGGTTTGGTTTGTATGATTGTATGTAAGCAATGCTTTTGGCTGTATTTTAATTTGTTTTATTCTTTTTTAATTTTACACCAATTTTCAGGCTAATTTTAATTGGATCCTAGGGGTAAACTAGCAAATGTAGTCAATAAAGAGGGAGCAAAATTACTTTAACAAATTTAAAAAGTAAATGCTTGTGACTGGAACACTGTGCGAGTGTAAGGCTGATTCAAAATAGTATAGCCCAGTCTAGTGGCAATTGGCTAGATCCCTTCACTGTTGTTGCGCATACACCATTAAGCCTCAACAGTTTACAAAAACTAAATTGTAGTTCACCTATTACAATTGAAAAGCTGGAGGGAGTCAGGTTCTTGCTTCCCAGAGGTTTTACTTAGTTAAGATAGCCAGCTTCAGTGGAGAAGGTAGAAATTACTTTATGCAGTGAATCCCAGGTGGTGGGGGGAATCACTCAGGAAAGAAACCCGTGCAAACTGTTACAGTTGAAAAGCTGGAGGGAGTCAGGTTCTTGCTTCCCAGAGGTTTTACTTAGTTAAGATAGCCAGCTTCAGTGGAGAAGGTAGAAATTGTTTTATGCAGTGAATCCCAGGTGTGGGGGGGCAGGGGGTCACTCAGGAAAGAAACCCGTGCAAACTATTACAATTGAAAAGCTGGAGGGAGTCAGGTTCTTGCTTCCCAGAGGTTTTAGTTGGTTAAGATAGCCAGCTTCAGTGGAGAAGGTAGATATTGCTTTATGCAGTGAATCCCAGGTGTGTGTGTGTGTGTGGGGGGGGGGGGGGGCACTCAGGAAAGAAACCCATGCAAATTGCTGTGTAGGCACAACGAACAGAGGGGTAGGGAAGGTACAGCAGCTACAGGATGAAATGAATGTCCTGCATGTCTTACATGTACATAGAGAGCTTCCCGTGCAATTTGCAGAAACCCGTGCAAATTGCTGTGCAGGCACAATGAGCAGAGGGGTAGGGAAGGTACAACAGCTACAGGATGAAATGAATGTCCTAAATGTCTTATATGTACATAGACAGCTTCAGTGGAGAATGTAGAAATTGCTTTATGCAGTGAATCCCAATTGGTGGTGCTGGGGGGTCACTCAGGAAAGAAACCTGTGCAAATTGCTGTGCATGCACAATAAACAGAGGTGTAGGGAAGGTACAACAGCTACAGGATGAAATAAATGTCCTGCATGTCTTACATGTACATAGACAGTTATGTTTTTGCCTCCTTCGGACTAAGCAGATGAAGAAAGACACCACTTGTTCATTTCCTTTGCTTAAAACAAAATTGGTCAAAAGGTATCTAACGTCACACTTTCCAGATAGCTTCTTTGCATCTTTTTTTCTGTGCTTATCTCAGAGTAAAAGATCGCCATCCAAACCAAAAGCACTTGTGCGTGTGTGTGTGTGTGTGTGTGTGTGTATAGATATATATATATATATATATATATATATATATATATATATGAGTATATTCCAATCATTACTTGTCTTGCTGTTGGATATTAAATGCTTACAGTAGTATTGTAGCACCAGTTTAGACATCATTTGTGTGCTTGAGGCTTTTTTTTGTATATATTGGGAAGGAGGTGGAGGTATTTTTTTTCAAATGTCTTTTAGGTTCATAGGTACATACTGGGCTATTGATCTGTGAAGGTCTTTGGCTGCCTAGCCATGTATTCTGACTGAGTTTCTAGCTTTGCTTGGCAGATATGCGGTGTGAACAGTTTTTTCATCCATTGCTTCTATGACCTTCTTGAAGAAGTCAACCAGGTTGATTAGACAGGATCTGCCTTTGAAAAACCTGAACTATCTCTAGTTGATTGTTTATTAATTTCATAAAGATCTTTTCCATGGCCTTACGGGTGAGGCTGTTCTTGCTTATAGGTCTGTAATTGCTGGGATCTATTGTAGTCCACATTTGTGTAGGAGGGATGACAGTTGCAGGACTCCATTCATTTGGTACAATCTGTGTTTGGAGGCTAATATTAAAGTGTCTCTGTAGGGGGTTTGACATGTCATGTTTCAGGCTGATCAGTAAGCATTCTGGTATGTTGTCTGACCCGCTAGAAGCAGGGTTCTTGGTCTTGGATAGTGCCTTGAGGACTTGATCCCTCGTACATTTGGCGAGCTGTGGACCCTGATTAAAAGGTCTGGGCAAGAGGTTGGGGAAGACAGTGGGGTGAAGTTAGAACTAAATTTATCTTGTAGTAGAGTGGCAGTGTCTTCATGCATAGAGAGTACATGATATTGTTTACTATAAGCTCAGTGCTGTTTTGAACATTAGTTCTGAAGTTTTTGACATAGTTAAAAAGACTTTGTGAATGTCTTTTGCTTGGGTGGCTATTTTTACCTCCTCTATTTTTTGTTGATTTAATCAGGGTCCAGAGTTCTCTTTTAGCCTTAATGAGAGTACTTTTGGAATTTACAGAATTAGATTTGTTTTTATGTGTAAGTAGCGTTTTCCTTTTTATTGTAGAACCTATTTACATTAAGGTTCTGCCATATTGTTTTGGGACAAATACTTTTATGCAGTTATTTACATGTTCGTAGAATTTGGTGTTGAAGGATTCTGCATTTGTAGCGGGGCCCTCAGAGAGGAAGGGGAAGTTGAATTTTTGCCAGGTCTTCCGTCCACCCATACATCCACAACCCCTTTTTCCAATTTTTGCACATAGGGTCATCACTCAGTTTTAGACTATTTGCTTTGGCATAATCACTGAATGAGTTATTGGTTTCCACCTTCTGTCTTATGGTGAGTATGACTTGATTTATGGTCTGATTCGACTGAGAAGGATATCGCAACAGGAGGGTAACAGAGCTGTCCGATGTTAGTAAGAACCAAATCCAGGATTTTATCGACCCTTGTTGGGGTAAGTACTAGCTAGCCCAGCATTTCAGTGTATGAAGTCCGGAAATTTCTGGGCATAGATAATTTCCCAGTTAATGAAGGGGTATTTAAAGTCTGGTAAGAGAATGGTGTTTGGCTGAATGCTTATGACTTCAATATTGGATATGTATGAGTGAAGGGACAAGGGAAAGTCAAAGAGGGGGTTCTGTAGTTGGCTACAGTGTGATATCTTTTTTTTAGTAGTAAGTTGGACATGCAGGAGTTCCAGTTGTACTGCTTAACAAGTCTGGAGGTCTTATTGTATTTTATAAATATAGAAACACTACCGCCTTTAGTGTCTTCATCTAGTGTGGTGGATCTGAATGCCTAGAAACTGACATTGTTACCTTCCAGATATATTTCAACTTTTGAATGAGTTTAACTTATCTCTTCAGGGAGTACACAAAAATGTGGTTATAATAAAATAGAAGTCCAAACAAAGAAAATTTAACTTTTATACAAAAGAAGAGAGGACAACTGGTGTGACATTTTAAACACTTTGACAGAATAAATGAGGCAGAAAAGAAAAATGAAGATTGCATTTTTAACCAACGGAAACTTATCAGTCATTTCAAAATGTTATTATTGGTCACCTCACAGCAAGAGGTTATTCAGTTTGATTCTCTGCTGGGAGTACCTTTTGTGTGAGTCTGCATGTCCTCCCTGCGGTCGAGTGAGTTTTAAAGACCTGCAGTAGGTGTGTGTGTGTGTTCTGTGTGTGTGTGTGTGTGTGTGTGTGTGTGTGTGTGCTCTGTGTGTTCTGTGAAGGTTGGATGCCGGGCTGGCAACTCAACACCATAAAACCCCCACTGCCAGTCAATCTGCGGACCGGCGATCCCTAACAGGCGAAGCTGAAAGACATTGCTTTTTTGAAAATGTCATTGAAATTTGAAGCCTTTTTTCCCCCTCACGTTAGGAAACGATAATTTTTTTGTGAGTTCTGGATCGCTTTAATATCAGTGAAGGAGCAAACAATGATTTATCTACAAATGAAAATCTGTTGGCTAATCTTTCAACAGCCATTATTCTGAGCAATCTGAATACTGAGTTACCTCTTGATAAATGTTGTGTAAAAATTCATAGTGAGTATGAACATTTAATTGAAAAAGCTTTTAGGATCCTACTCGGGATCTACTACTACTATATACTTATGTGAAAGTTGTTTTCCATTGTCACTTCTACCAAAACAAAATATTAAAATGGGTCAAATTTGATACTCACATTAAGGTTCTCTTTAACAAATCTTATACTAGATGTTGACAGCTTATGTCTCGCAATGCAAGCCCATCCTTCCCATTAAGACTGTGCATGCTGAAGCCTGAAACGGTGGTATTATTAAGTATTTTTACAATTTATGCTGTTGTTAAATATTTGTTGATTAAATGTTTGCTGGAAATTTTTATTGTGGTTCCACAGGAAGAAGTATTTTTCTGCAGGCTTCATTCATCTAAAAAAGTTGAAGAAACACTGGTATAGACTGACTAAGGGGGAAGAGCAAATATCTGGGAATGGACACTGTAACTTTAAACCATAACATTTGAATTTGCTTGCATTGTGTATCCCATACTACCTTTCAGAATTCCAGGTGTTGGCATGTTCCTGTGAGGAACGTGGTAGTGTCTCTCACCTGCTTTAGTACTCACAAAGTTGGTGTGAGGCCCTTCTACTGTTTTTCCACATTCTCTTTAGTTCTTCACAGCTCTTTGTGAGTATTGTCTGCTGTCCGATCACTTTAAAATAAAGCTGTAACAGTGACTAGAGATTTAGCCTTCTTATTATTTTTGAAATGTTACAGTGGACATCGAATTAGGCATCAAAGAAAGTTATGACCACAAAATAGTTAATAAAAAAAAAAAATTAAAGGCAGATAGAGTAAGATTTCCACACCAAATATTTGTTTTGTGTAGGACCAAACCCTAAAGTTGATGAATATTATCTTTCTAAATAAGTTACTGAAGTTAAACGTTCTAAGGTCTTGAACTGTTAGAAAAAAGTGTTTGAGGTCATTGAGAGAAAATTACTAAAGGAGATGTTTTATAAGCTAGAACATCTGGAAGTATGCAGCAGTTATTCAGAAGGTCTAAAGATTTGCAAAAAGATTCTAAGCCTTTGCATTCTGATAATAGTCTGACTTCAAGTGCTTCAGAGGGACATAAATCATTGGAAGTGATTCTCAAACACAGTGATATCAAACCAGTTTAAGCAGTACCTAAACAACCTCTGCTTGTGTCAGTGCTTCCAAATGCATAAGGGCAACACCACCATTTGGTCCCTTACCATCTACCTCCCCTTATTTCCCATGTCCCACTCAAAATGCACTGAGGTTGAGGATCATGAATGACTTTTACTGCTCTTATTGTAACTAAACAGGCTTCTACTCTTTAGACAGTCACCAACTCTGAAATTCTCTTCACTGCTTTTCCGTTTTGTGATTCTAACAAGGGTTTTAATTTCTGGTATGTAAGTCATGAAAAAGACAGGGCTTCCAGTTTTAATGTTGCTGAACATGAACCTTTGTCCACTGCCAGCAGTGATCCATACATTAAACAAGAAAAGAAAGAGACCACCATCTTATCTTTTCTTTAAAGGTGAATATTATCTTTCATCTCTGTCTCTCTCAATTCAGTTTGAGTATGAGTAGTATATCTTACTCTCTCACAAGTTTCTTCACCATAAAGTATCACTTTTAATAAAATTGTCAATAATATAGGAGAGTTGTTCAACTAGCCTGTAGAAGAGATATCTTCCTTTAAGATACACTGCACACAATTAAGATTTTCAGAATCTAAAACTAACATTCTGCCTAAATTTAATACTTTTTCTAGATGGTGTCAAGCATGGCAGCTTATATCCTTACACTTGTGCTCCAATTCCTATGCTGATTTAACATATCTTTATAAAAAGATAGACCAGATTTGTGTTTCATCAAAACCAAATCTCCTAACTTAGAGTGAAGTGTATGAATGATGTACTCCATTATGGGGGAAGTATTTGTGAAAAGATTACGGAGTACAGCCCTCTGGAATTCAAAACCTTCTATTGCATCCACACTAACATGCATGCACAGCTGCATAACTGAAGTAGTCCTGGTATGTAGAGAAAGAGCCACATGTTCCATTATTCTTAGATTTATGCTCCAGCTCCAGTTTATTCTGCGATTTGTACATCTGTATGACTACTGGTGTAGACTGACAACACCTAACATAAAATCAAAGGAGCAGATGTGTCATGTATACTGATTCTGTGCTCAGCAGCTCCTGGCTACGCAACAGCATCAGAAAAAAATGAATATAGGGAGCGTGAACAAACAGTAACTGTGTCGCACCATACTGCTTCACTTTATGACAACTACAGCACCACCACATCTCATTCTTACCATACCATAGTATGCAACTGTATCATGCTCCACATTAATGGTAGTAAAGGGTAGAATATTTCTGAATCACTCTGTGCTATGACTAATGAGGAAAGCGCATTGTATACTGAGCGGCGTGACGATGTTTGTAACAGTCTCCCAGGCATGCAGGAATGTGTGCTTATACCACTGTGAACAAACTCTAATGTCTGTAGGTACTGTGTGCAGTCATCAATCTGCAGCAGTTCACAGCTGAGGGGCAAAGGGATCAGATGTTGTACAGATAAAATATAACAATGGCCTAGACTACGAAAATGCTTGAATTGCCATTTTGCCAGCTTTGAAGATGAGTCAATAGTCTGTATGCAATTGAAGCAAATTGCTGAGAATTGTTAGTGGCTCTGCTACTAGTGAGCTCATACATAGCAGACATAAAATGAGTGGCTTTCTAACTGCATTTAAGGGTTGGATGGAAGTAGTACTCCCTGGGCTAAGTTTAGGATGTGGAACTGTAAGTGGGAAAGAGGGAAGTCTGTTCAGAGCTAATAAATTTGTGAAAGCGGACAGATGTTGCATGTTATGTGCGTAGTAGTGAAGCAGATGAAGAGTGTAAGAGGCCGTGGCAGTTTTACCTGCTTTGTACATAGGTGGCCAATGAGTTGAGGGCTGTCATCATCCGACAGTACCACATTCATGTGGTGCATCAACAAGCGGAGTGGGGACAGAAACTCTTACCTTCTTTGCAGGATGAATTTTCAGGCTTGGAATTTCGCAGCCCACTATCACTTGGTTCTTAAGGTTGTTTACATTCCTTCAGAGTGTAATCTAGTGGCAGACTGTTTGAGTAGGTCCAGGACACATCCTCACGAATGGATGCTTCACAGAGAGGTGTTTCATTGTGCAATGACGAGGTACTCCTCAATTACATAACTGGCTTGAAAAGTGGATACCATGTCTTTTTCTTAGAAGGGGCTCTTCCTGTATGCCTATCCTCTTCTTCCTCTACTTCTCAAAGTCTTGGACAAGATCATGTGTTACACCCAAAATCTTGCTGGTGACTCCCTTTTTGCCCAGACAGCACTGGTTCCCCTTTCTTTTTCACCTGGCCATGGGCAATAATCACAAGTTACCTCATAGGTTGGATCTTCTCACATATGACAAGGTGTGTCTCATTCATCCTCCAGTGTCCCTACTCAGCTGACACTTGGAGTGATAGGGTTTTGATTCTTTTTCAGGCACCACTTTTCTGAGGTTTTGCAGGAGGACAGAAAACCCACTACTAATAAATCTTATTTGGCTAAATGGAAGAGATTTCCTCTTTAGTGTCCCTGTGGTCATTTCTTATTTGTGTGAATTGCTCAGTATTGGTTTGGCATATTCTTCTGTTAAAGCTCATTTGTCAGACATTTCTGCCTGTCTGCTTTGGAATCTACCTTTGCCTTCTAATTTTTAAGTCAAACAATGCTTAAAATCCATCCTTCATATCAGGCCCCCAAGAAAGCCTATTTTTCCTCCTTGGGACCTTAATTTTCTTCTTGAAAAATTGTCTCTGTCCCCTTTTGAACTTGCCTTTTCTTCTTCCATGCAGCACTGGACTTGGAAGACTAATTGTTAGTAGCTTTTACTTCTGCCAAGACAGTTTCTGAACTCCAAGCCCTTATGGCAGTTCCTGCTTTTTTGTTTTTTCACAAGGATAGGGTGTCTCTTTTGTACTAATCCTTCTTTTATGCCGAGGTAGTTAATGATTTGGCCTTGGATAAATCTGTTCATCTTCCCTTCTTTTTTTCCTTCTTCACAGTTTGCTATTGACAAGGTACTACACATCTTGAATTATACAAATGCATCATAAAATCTGAGCAACATTTTGTTTCCTTTCATACCAGGAAGTTGGGTTTGGCAGTGTTTAAGCAGACCATCTCTTCCTGGAACTCCAGTGCTATTTTCCTTTGTTACTGTTTTCATGCAAGCAGCTTTCCTGTTGTGTTCATGCTCATTACACCAAAGCAGTAGCCTCTTCTGATGCTTTTTTCAAGTATCTGGATACTAGATCCCTCTTGGAACCTACTACTTGTTCTTCTGTTCACATTTTTACCAGGCATTGTAAGTTGGATGTCATTTCTAGGGCTTATGTAGGATTTGTTAGGGCTATCCTTCATGGGTTTGTGGAGGGCTCTTCTCTGGCTTCCTGTTCCAGAAGCTTTTATACTCTCCCATGTATAAAAAATACTGCAACAGTGACAAGGAAGAACATAGTACATATGTGTAATATCTTACCATAACAAATGGCATACTTCTCATGGTTGCAGTATTTGGTCCCTCCCTCCTGCCCCCTTTTTATTTTTTTGTTGCCCTACTACTGGCAAAGGGGTTTCCTCTTGTATCCTTATGTGTTTGCATTTCCCTTTATGGATGGGCATGTTATTGTATCTGATGTTGTCAGTCTTCATTCATTCTTGACTGATTGGTTCGGTTCCTCTCTTGGAACTAACTCGACCGTTATACATAGCTTGTGCCAGACAAAAAAACTCTCAAGCTAAGGCTCTACCCACAATGCCTCTCTCTCCATTACCTAAGATCTCGTTTGCCGTGTAGAAAATTGGATACGTCAGCTGATGCTCTCAGCTAAGTGCTTTAAATTTCTTCTTCTAATCATGTTTGGTTAAACATTTTTTGCTAGATAGTTTTGCAACATTGTTGAGTGAGTGACTGTTTTTCCAATGATTTCTACCCACCCCTTTGTAATTTCGGTAACTGTTATTACCATGGCTGGTGTCAGGCTTCCTCTTTCCCCCCGTTTTCTCCCTTTACCCGTTTGAGTATTTTCTGTATGCCATTGTTGATATATCCAAAAAAAAAAAATAAATAAATAAAAATTCCTTTCCTTTCCTTCCTTTCTGGTGTGTGTGTGTCTGTGATCTAACTGACTTTTTTCAATATCGCAGAGAAGAAAAATGGTACATCCGGATTCAAGTAGTGTCAAGACTGTGGCAGAAAGATGCCCAGTTCTGATGGGCATGTTTGCTGCATGTAATGTTTGGGTGCCCCTCACTTGGACTTGACTTGCACTGTTTGTCAGGGCATTAGCACCCGTACTTTAGTTGAAAGGCGCAATAAGCTTATTTTGAAAGGCTTATTGAAATGTCCTTTTATTGAAGCCCTATGTAAGGCGTAGACTTAAAAATCTCCTAAACCTGATGTAAAGAAAAGAAGCCACTCTGTGCCGACCTCCCCTACAGCACATGAAACAAAGTTGCAAAAAACGCAGGTTCCAACAGTTTCTTCGGAACCAAAAACCAAAGTACCAAAACTGGCATTATCATCACCTCTGGCACTGAAAACAACCAAGTCCTCATCGGTGCTGTCAGTCATTGAACTGGCTCAGACTAAAACCTTTTCAGCACAGATGATCTCTTTAGCACCGACAATAGTTTCTGTTCAACCTCCACTGTCCTCTCATTCGGTTCCATAATCCCCTTCCATACAACAACCTATGGTGCTGAAAGTTGATCTGCCTATTCCCTTGACTAGATATTCCCCTTCAGTGGACCCCTTTTTGGGGTCAACAACTGAGCCCTTTCTGGATAGGCCTGAGTCCCCATGAATGTCAGTCCGTTCCTCCAGGAGTCTTATCAGAATTGGACATAGTCAGATTAGTGGATCAGCTTTTGGCAGCCAGAGACCTCCCTGCACCATCACAAACCTCTCTCCCACCCGGAATTGAGGCTTATTCTCCAAGAACTTTACCAATTTATCCTCCTTCAACCTCATTTCAGGTCTTGGAGCCCCCCACTTCGATGCTCCCAGTGCCAGTTACCTCCGTGCCAATGGTGGCTCTTACCTCTGTACCGGAGTCGACTCTGTGGTCTTCGGCTCCTTCGGATCTGTCACACACCCAGGACCATGATTTGGCTGTCGGTTCTGAGATCCTTGGACCGGTTCCGGTTGTTTCCACAGTGCTGTCGACTATGGCTCTTGGGGCCATGAGCCCTCTCTCGAATCATGCTCTGGGTGGCAGCTCATTGGAGCAGGGTGTGACCCCGCTTCCGTAGTTATCTTTCTTGTTTCCAGGCTCCCAACCCTCTTTGGACGGGCCTGCCTTCCAGATTATGGAGAGAACTTTGGCCTCAGCAGCCTCCCAGCTGGTTCCATCCTCATCAGAATGCCATATTTTTGTTTCCTCTGGTTCGCAGCTGTCACAGTGTGCTACCTTGGGACAGTGGGCACAAGAGCTGCAAGATACCCCGGTTCGGGGGTCCCCCCCTCTTAGGAGTCCTCCTCAGAACCTCCCCTGAGGAGCCACCCCATAAGAGGACGTGCAAAAGGAAGCACCTGGATTCTCCAGAAGAATTTTTCACTGAAGACACAGATTACGATGAAGGGGAAGGGTCCCCACGGTCACCCCCAGAAGATGTCTCTTTTGGAGACATCCTAGAAATATTAAAACAGAGGGGTGATTGGAAGACCTCAAACCCATCCTCCGAGGAATCTGTATTCTTGCAAGGTTTTTGTGTCTGTCCTTCTACTTCCTGGGTGACCGCGCCCGCTATTGACCTAGGTAAGTTGATCGTTCAGCGAGAGTGGAAGGCTCCTGACTCCATGCAGCCTATTCCCCGGAGAACCAGATAAGATTATTTCCGCCATGAAGGATCAGCCCCATTGGTCTAAGGCAGGCATGGGCAAACTACGGCCCGGGGGCCACATGCGGCCCGTTAAACGTTTTGATTCGGCCCGCCAAACTTGAAAAAATTTAATAAATTAACCTTGTTAATGTTTTATTTCCCCTGCAATTCTGATGTTTCGTCACTAGATGGCGCACTCTAGATATATTGGCTTTGTCGAGGTGAAGCGTAGGCCTATTACTCCACGTTTGCACTTTACCCTTTGACCCACCGCTTCTCTATGAAGATGAGCGGACCCAAGAAAAGGAAAGTGGACAGAGAATGTAGAGTGTTCAATAAGGAGTGGACAACTAAATATTTTTTCACTGAACACCGATCATCTGCTGTTTGCCTGATATGCCAAGAAACTGTGGCGGTTTTTAAAGAGTATAATATTAACCTTCACTTTGCCACAAAGCACGCTAATTATGCTAGCAAGCTCTCAACAAAAGAACTGGAAGCTGCTGCTGAGAAGTTGGCAGCTAATTTGAAGGCTCAGCAAAGTTTTTTTCACCAATTGCTGGCCTTTCCTCTGTCACAAGACCCCGAAACAGCTCAAGAGGAGCTTCAGCTCGAACTGATCGACCTTCAGTCCGACCCTGCCTTAAAAGAGAAGTTCAGCTCTCTGAAACTAAATGACTTCTATGCTTCACTCAATGATGTCGCGTTTCCAAATCTAAGGCGGAAAGCGCAGATGATGTTGGCTTTGTTCGGCTCTACCTTCGTGTGTGAACAAACCTTCAGCGTCATGAACATCAACAAAGCCAGCCACAGATCCAAGTTAACAGACCTACACCTCAGATCCATCCTGAGAATCGCCACAACAAAACTAACTCCAGACTTTGATGCGCTGGCTAAAAAAGGAGACCAACAACACTGCTCCCATTAAAATGTGTGTGTCTCCGTGATATGCACGTTGTTAAAATAAACAGTGCGCGCAGATCAAATATAACGCTTCACAGACTGACTTGCTGCAACTGTTTCGTCCTTGCACTGGTCGTTGTTGACTTTTGGCACCGGGGAAACAAATTGAATAAAAGGAACAGGACAAGTACATCTGCATTCCCTACCGTTTTTGAAAAAAAAAGACAGCCAGGAGGAGAGTGATGGTGATATCCTGAAGGATAACAGAACTTTCAGTGCTTTAAAATAAAATGGTCATTTATTTGATTTTCAGTGTTTAAAGACTCATTTCGAAGTCAGAGATTTTATTGTAATGCTTTTCTTCATTTTCATTGGAAATTAAAGCACATGTTTTCTCCATATCCCAAGATGTGTATTTTTCCCCCAATGAGGTGATGTTTTCAAAGCATGCCATCTATCTGCTCCTGTTCCGGCCCCTTTGCCAAATGTTAGAACTCAATGTGGCCCTCGAATCAAAAAGTTTGCCCACCCCTGGTCTAAGGGTCTAGCAGTGCATGCCATGGTGGTGGCTGTGGCCACCAAATAAGAACTCGCCGAAGAGAGTTCAACTATCCATCCTCCTAACAGAGAGTCTTGGACAATGGATAGATTTGGGAAGCGGGTTTTTGCTTCATCAACCTTCGCTATTCAGTTCTTGAACTTCTTGGCACACTTTACCAGACTCCAAAGTAATCTGATAACTGAGCTTTCAGACACCCTTGCAGGAGCAGTATCTGACAAGGTTCTCTCAGCTTGCCACCCTGGAGTCTATTTCAAATTTGTCCATGAGGCTTATTGCTCATACAGCCGAAGGGACGTCTAGAGCAGCAAGTACAGACATTGCTATTAGGCGTCACGTCTGTATGCGTTTGCATGATATCGCTGAACCCTTTAAGTCTTCCATTATCAACGCTCCTGTTGATGGTACTTAATTGTTTAGCCCAAAAGTCAGAGACACACTAGCCAGGTGTGAAAAAGACGGAAAGACCCTTTCTGCTGTGGGCGTTCATTTTTCTGCTCCACAGCGACCTTACTCCAGGAATCAGAAGAGTGGAAAAATATGGTTCAAAAAGACCCAAGGGCCTTTTTGGGACACACGTGGTGACTATTCCTCCCGGGGCAGAGGGGGGAAATCTTCTAGAGGATACCCCTCCCATGACAGAGGGGGTCCACGTAACCAGGGCTCCAAAGATTCCTTTCCTCGACAACCCTATCAGTGCTCTTGAATGGGCGCCTGAATGCTTACCTCTGGAAGCATTCAGGGAATGTTATCTCTGCACCATTCAACCTGACTTGCAATAACCTTGGAGACCTGGGTGCAGAAAATAATTACCAGAGGATACCATATTCCCTTCAATCTTTGTCCAGAATCCCAAAAGCGAATCCCCAATGTTCCACCCAGTCAGAGGGATCTAGCAGCACTAGAGATTCTAAAACTGCTTCAAAAAAGAGTCATCCAGGAAGTCCCACCAGACCAAATAGGATCCGGATTCTACTCAAGATTCTTTTTAGTGCCAAAAAAGACAGGGGACTGGAGACCAATCTTGGATCTCAGCCTGTTGAACAAATGAGTACAAAATTCTGGATGGTCATGGTTCAGTCAATCCTTCCCTTTCTAAAGAAGGACGATTGAATGTGCTGCATAGATCTTCAGGATGCGTATTACCGTATAAAAATGGACAAATGCCCCAGAAGGTATCTCCGTTTCTGGCTAGGAGCCAGTCATTACCAATTTTGAGCACTGCCTTTCGGTCTCGCCATAGCCCCCAGGGTGCTCACCAAATGTATGGCAGTCATAACAGCTCATTTAAGACCACAGGGATTCTGCATGTTTCCATATCTAGACGACTGACTCCTCACTGCTCCCTCCAGGCATCTACTACTGCACTCCATAGACTTTGCTCTACATCTTGCTGAGACACTAGGCATTTCAATCAACAAAGTAATGTCACAATTGACTCCAACATAGGATCTGGAGTTCATCGGAGCAAGGTTAAATACATTATCCTGTATAACCTCCCTTCCTCTCCACAGACTGTTGAAACTCAGATCGCAACTTCAGGTAATCATTTCCCAAAACAAAGTTCCTGTTCGTCTGGTACTACAAGCTCTGGGATCCATGGCAGCAACAATGACGTTATTTCCCTAGGGAGGTTATCAAATGAGGCTGCTTCAGTGGCTCTTAGCGTCACAGTGGTCACTTCTAACGTACTCCATGTCCCTTCCAGTCTTGATAAATCACAGCAAAAAGGATTTATCTTGGTGGGTGAAGCCAGAAGAGATTCTATGGGGTCGTCCCTTTTCTCCCTCTCACCCCAAGGTTGTAGTGACCACTGACACTTCCCAGATAGGGTGGGGGGGGGGGCATTTTCTGGGAAAGACTGATGTTCTTCGTGTTTCACTGTTGCAGTCATTACATTTGGGGTAATCTGCTGGCAGGTTGCCCTCAGTTGGCCTGATTAACAAAGTCTTGGGTCCTGCATCGGTTGCTGTCCCTTCTTCCATGACGTCAGATCATCAATGGTATAAAACATGCAGCCGATGCCATTTTCAACAGTCTTTCTTGCCGCACGGTGCCTGAAGCAGAAGCAGTTCGCAAGTGCTGGTCGGCCAACTTCTGAAATTTTTGTTTTCGAGTTTCAGAACCGAAGTCTTCAACCTAAAGCTAAGTGCCCCTTTGGGGAAACTTTTTCTTGCTCCTTACCAATGTCAGTAAAAGTTAATAATTGTATTACTTGTGGGAAGCAAATATCTCATAAGGATTTTCATTTGTAGTGTATTCCTTGCCTAGGCCCTGACCACAGTGTGACTTGCTGTCGATTTTGTGCTAAATTTAATCAACGCACTATTAAGCGTCGGTATATTTTTGCATCAAAATATTTTGGCTCAAGATTTAACTATCCAGAAATGTTGTCGGTCAGCAATCCGACTAGTGGAATACATAAAAAAACGCAAATAAAAAGATAGAGACAGACCGTCGAGGTCCAAAACCGACGACTAAGCTTCTCCTAAGCCAGTCGCCGGTTCATCGGTACTCAGTGAGGTGCTTTCGCAGCCCCTGATACCTGCTACTTTTGATTCACAGGCCTCTACTGAGACTCATTCGGAGTCCGGTATGCTGTGAGGCACTTTTGAACCCGCGGATGTTTCTACCTTAGATGGGTCCTGAGCCGCTGAGCAGGCACCGGTTTCTGAGGTTGCTTTCAGGCCTAAAGATTTGTATATTAATCCGACGCCATCTTCAAAACCTAGGCCAAAGTCAACTTCTGTCTCTAAAAAAACAATGCTTTGCCACGTGCACAGGCCCCTATGCCTAAAAAACAAATGATCAAAATGGCTGAGAATTTAATTACCTTGATCAGGGGTTCCCATCCCCCTCCTGCTAAGAGGCCGAGGCAAGGCACTGAGTATGAATCATCAGATCAGGTTTCTGTTTCTTCTGATTCCTCTTCTGATCAGGAATTATCTATTCCACCTTATGAGGACTCTGATGCAGAAGATTCCATCCCTTCTACCTCTCCTGCTGAGGATTTTTATTTTGGAAAAACTTTGCATACCTTAAGGGAACACTTTCACTGAGAGAGTCAGGATTTCTCAGAATCTAAAAAGAGGTTTAGGGATTTCCTCCTTCTTCCTCAGCATAGGCCTTTGGCTATACCTCCTGTTCTAGACATTGTTGATGATGTTTTCTCAGAATCCAGCATGGCTCCTGATTCCCTGCCTCCGGCAACTAGTAAGCTAGACAGATATTACAGGGTTCCTGACTCCCACAAATTTCTCTTTAAAAACCCTACTGCTGACCCTGAAACCATTTCTCAGGGTCCCAAGGGTGTTAAGGCTTCTACTGCTAAAAATCCAACCCCTTCTGATAGAGACTCGAGGGCGCTGGATAGATGGGGTAAGAAGGTTTACACGTCTGCAACCTTGGCAATCAGGGCTTTAAACTGTCAATTTCATATGCTTAAATATCAGCAGCATGTCATGGGCTTACTTAAACAGAAAATTATGTTGATTTCTGACTGTGTGGAAAATAAAGAGTTGCAGGATTTATTGCATTCAGCTGAACAAGTTGGCAAGCATACTTTGCAATGTGGTTTTGATTCCTTTGAGGCCTCTTGCAGGGCCGCTGTAACTGGATCTGTGATAAGAAGGCATGCTTGGCTCAAGGAGCAAAATCTGCCTGATCATGTTAAAGCAAAATTGTTGGATGCTCATTTACAACAGGACAGTCTATTTGGTAATAAGGCAGAATAAGTTTTGAAAAAGATGGAAGATAAAGCTAAATCTATGCAAACTGTAAAAGATTTCCTACAAGTGCAGCCACCCAGGCCTACGAAGAACTGGTCTTTTCCAGTACACACCAGAGCTGCTCAGGTCAAATCCAGACACCCCAAAGGCTCCAGGTTTCAGTCACAAGGAACTTGTAGAACAAAACAATGGGGTGCCTCTACCTCCAAATCTGGAAGTAACAAGGCACCTTCCTACGGTAAACAGTCTCAATGACTTTCCTGTGCAATCACCAAGCACTTATCTTTTGGCAGCCCCTTTGGGGGGAAAACTGGCACTTCATGTACGAAACTGGCAACTAATTACCCAGGACAAGTGGGTTTTAAATATAGTATCCCAGGGATACAGATTTCATTTCCACACATTGCCAATCCCAAATGGATGGCCAGATCTGCCTCCAAATCAGTGGGCAGAGGCCCAGAAACAAGTTGTGTCCCTCATGAATATGGGGGCTATTCAACCAGTACCAGAAAAGGAAAAGGGACAAGGTTTTTATACAAGACTTTTCCTGGTACCCAGAAAAGACAAATCATGGCATCCAATTCTGGACTTATCCATTCTAAATGCATTCCTGGACATTCCAAAATTCAAGATGCTGACTCTACAACAGATGTTCATCGTGCATACAGCTGCAGTAATCACATATGGGTTCTTTGCCGTCAGGCAGGTCCTCGGTCGGCCGAATTCCAAAGTCTTGGTCCGGCGTCGGTTGTTGTCGCCTTCTTCCCTGACGTCAGTGCGACAGGGGTATATAAATCACAGCCGACGTCATATTCTTCAGTCTTTTTTGCCGCGCGGTGCCCGAAGCAGAAGCAGTTCGCAAGTGCCGGTCGGCCAGCTCCTGAATTTACGAAAAATTGGAAACCGAAGTCTTCTTTAAAGCTAAGTACCCCATTGGAGAAACTTTTCTTGCCTCAGACCGATGTCAGACAAAGTTAACAATTGTATTTCTTGTGGGAAGCAAATACCGCATAAGGATTTCCATTCCCTCTGCATACCTTGTTTAGGCCCAGACCACGACGTCTCGGGCTGTCGCTTTTGTGCGACTTTCAATAAACGCACTATTAAGCGTTGGGCGGAGTTCGCCCAACATTATTTTGGTAAAGCCTTTGATTATAAAATGTCGTTGGATACTCCGACTACCGTTTTGTCCAAAAAACGTGAGGACAAAGACCGGCACGCGAGATCCGCGGTCTCCACCAACACCACGCCAAAACCAGCTACACGTGGTCCGGTTCTCAGCGAGACGCCTATGCAGTCCCTGACTACCGACGACACTTCCTTGGCGGTGTCTTCTGTATCCGAGACCGCAGGTACCTCGGTCCTTACTCAGACTACAACCTCCGAAGCCACTGTTAGTGTTGAAACTCCTACCGGGGATAGGTCCACTTCCACCCAGGGTGTATTTAGACCCTCTTCTTCCTTTTCCATTAAGGCCTTTACTAAGTCCAAATCAGCCATGCATCCCAAGAGGCCTGTTGCACAGTGCCCATCCTCAGGCCCCATGCCTAAAAAGCAGATGCTTAAAATGGCTGAGGATTTAATTACACTTATCAGGGGCTCCCAGCCCCCTCCAGACAAGAGACCCAGAGTGGAGGAAGATTCCCCCTCCTCTGAACAGGGTTCCATTGTCTCAGAACATTCTGATGTAGAGGAACACTCTTACTCCCCTTATGAAGATTTGGATGCAGAACAGTCCATTCCTTCTGTATCTCCCCCAGAGGATTTCTCCTTTGGGGAAACCTTGCACACCTTGAGGGAGCACTTCCATTGGGAAGGCCAAGACTTTTCTGATTCCTAGGGAATTTCTTTTGTTACCTCAACACAGACCTCTGGCTATACCTCCGGTCCTGGACATACTTGATGATGTTTACTCGGAGGCTTGTCTTAATCCGGATTCCCTGCCTCCTGCCCCAGTCAAACCTGATAGGTACTATAGAGTTCCTAATTCTCACCAATTTCTTTACAAAAGCCATAATGCTGACCCTGAAACCATTTCTCAAGGCCCCAAGGGAATGAAGGCCTCTACTGCCAAGAATCCACTTCCTTCCGAAAGAGAATCTAGATCCCTAGAAAGGTGGGGTAAAAAGGTATACACCTCGGCCACCCTAGCCAGAGAGCCTTAAATTGTCAGTTCCATATGCTTAAATATCAGCAGTTTCTGTTATCACAATTAAGAAACAAAATGTCTCAGCCTGAACAACCAGATTTGAAGGAATTGCAGGATATGATGCATAGTGCAGAACAAGTGGGTAAACACACCTTGCAATGTGGCTATGATGCCTTAGAGGCCTCAAGTAGAGCTGCTATTACAGGATCAGTTATTCGTAGACATGCCTGGCTTAGGGAACAAAGCTTGCCTGATCATGTTAAAGCTAAACTGCTAGATGCTCCCTTACAAAAGGATGTGTTATTTGGCACTAATGCTGAGGAGATACTACGAAAAATGGAAGAAAAAGCTAAATCTATGCAAACTGTCAAGGCCTTTCTACAGGTACAGCCACCACGTTTTAGCAGAAATTGGCCATCAAAAAACTGGTCCTTTCCAGCCACTGACAAGCCCCAAAGAGGTAGATACAGATGCACAAGGGGCAGAGGACAGTCTCAAGGATCATATAGAGGCAGACAATGGCAAACTCCAGCCCCAAGAGGTGGAGAAGACAGTGCACAACAATACAGAAAGCAAACCCAATGACTTCCTTCTTTTTCAGCCCAGCATCTCCCAGCTGGCAGCTCCCCTGGGAGGAAAGCTGGCACTATTTACAAGAAATTGGCATATTATCACAACAGACAAATGGATCCTGGATATTATAAACCGAGGCTACAGATTTCATTTTCACACTCTTCCAAAAATGAGAGGCATGCCAAACCTGCCACACAATCAAAGGGCAGAGGCGCAAATACAAATTTCAAAACTCATGGAAATGAAAGCCATTCAAGAGGTTCCTACTCACGAACAAGGTCAAGGTTTTTATTCCAGACTTTTCCTAGTGCCAAGAAAAGGAACCGACTTATCCATCCTAAATACATTTCTACTCGTACCAAAATTCAAGATGCTCACATTACAGCAACTTCTTCCCATGCTGGGCAAGGAGTTTTGGCTGGTAGCATTGGACCTCAAGGAGGCATACCTGCATGTCCCAATCAGACAAAGTTGCAGAAGAAACCTCAGATTTCTTGCAGGTTCAATCCACTATCAATTCTCTGCAGTGTCCTTTGGCTTATCTACTGCGCCCAGAGTATTCACAAAATGCCTGGCATCAGTAATTGCATACTGCAGACTACAAGGGATACAAATTTACCCTTATTTGGACGACTGCCTGATCCAAGTGGACAGCAAGCACACACTACTGGAACATCTGGCTTATGCAACACGTTTACTGAATTCTCTGGGATACACAATCAACAAAGAGAAATCCAGACTAACACCAACTCAGAAAATAACTTTCCTGGGAGCCAACTTGGACACAAACACCCAGATGGCCTATCTTACGCCAGAAAAACAAGGGCAACTATCTCAGTACTTCAAAACACTAGCAAATTGTACCAGGCTTACTGCAAGGAAAATCCTGCAGGCTCTGGGCTTCATGGCATCTTGCATCCTTTTAATCCCATGTGCAAAGTTGCATATGAGGAAACTTCAGTGGTACCTAAAAAACCTATGGTCTCAACACAGCCACAGCTTGGAAACAATAATACCAATAATTCCCTGTTTGCAAAAGGAATTTCTATGGTGGGCCCAAGCATGCCAAACAAAGGCCTCCCATTCTGCAAGCCTCAAGCAAATCAAGTCATCACAACAGACGCCTCAGATTACGCCTGGGGGGCACACATGACAGACAGGTACATTCAGGGCAAATGGTCCCAAAAGGAAAAGCACCTTCATATCAATCAAAAAGAAATGCTAGCAGTGATAAATGCAATTACAGCTTTCAAGGACCTCTTGCATCCAGGACAATTACTTATAAGAACAGACAACACCACAGTAATGTGGTACATAAACAAACAAGGAGGAACACATTCCAGACTAGCCATGACACTTTGGAACTTGGCTCTGGAATGGCAAATCGAACTTCAAGCACAGTACTTGCCAGGTTTGGAAAACACGTTGGCAGACAATCTAAGCAGAAATATGACAGATCCACACGAATGGAAGTTGCATCCACAGGTGTTTACAAAGATAATCCAAGCGTGGGGAAGGCCAGACATAGATCTCTTCGCCTCCCACAGGAATCATCAACTGGAAAAGTTTTGTTCAAGGACCTTTCACCCAAAGACCTGGAGAGTGGACGCCCTTTCATTCAGTTGGACAGGATGGACAGTGTACGCTTTCCCACCTCTGCCCCTTCTACCCAAGGTACTCTTGAAAGCAAGAGCAGACAGGCCGAAGATGATACTGATTGCTCCAGACTGGCCAAGACAACACTGGTACCCACCCCTAAGGAGCCTAACACATACTCCTCCCTGGCCACTACCTCTAATGCCTCTTCTGCTGACTCAGCACAGCTACAAAACTCTTCACGGTCAGCTGAAAACACTCAATCTCGCTGCATGGAAAATCTCTTAACACCTCAACAGACCCTACTCACCAAAGAGGTGCAGGATGTCATTCTGGAGGCCAGGAGACCATCTACTAGGAAGACTTACTCTGCAAAATGGAACGGTTTTGCTCTTGGAATGAGAAAAAAGGCCAGGACCCTAGAAAACTGAATTTGCCTCCGGTATTACAGTATCTAGCTGAGCTGCTGAACAGTGGGCTTTCATTTTCCTCCATAAAAATCCATGCCTCAGCCATTTCTGCAGAATTCAACACGGATCCACCTTTATTCTCTCACCCACTTTTAAGACAATTCCTCAGAGGGGCTAAGAATATAAGACCCCCCTAGGAAACAACCAGTACCAGCCTGGGATCTTAATTACATTCTAGAAAAATTAACATTGTCTCCCTTTGAGCCAGCTGCCTCAACAGATTTGCAATATTTGTCCTGGAAAACAGCTTTCCTTCTGGCCATTACCTCAGCTCGTAGGGTTTCAGAACTACAAGCCCTCATGGCTGTACAGCCCTTCCTCATCTTCCATCAGGACAGGGTCTCCCTTCGAACCAACCCGTCATTTATGCCTAAGGTGGTATCCAGGGTAGCTTTAAATCAAGCCATACACTTGCCTACCTTCTACCCCAACCCTCAAAACAAAGGGGAGAGGTTGCTACATTCCTTAGACATCCATAGACATCTTCGTTATTATTTGGACAGAACAAAGCCTTTCAGGAAATCTGAACAACTTTTTGCGTTCTATGCTGTAGGAGCTCAAGAAAAGCCTGTTACCAAACAGACAATTTCAAAATGGATAGGCCATTGCATACGATTCTGTTACTCCTACCATGGGAAACCTGTCCCTGTAGGCATCAGACCACACTCCACCAGGGTCACAGCTACCTCTACAGCCTTCCTCAGAGGAGTTCCTACTAAAGATATTTTGGAGGCAGCCACTTGGAATTCTGTACATACCTTCACAAGACACTACCACCTGCCTTTATATTCCAAAACTAGAGCAGGCTTTGCCACTGCTGTGTTGCAGGGCATTCTGGCTCAACCCAGTTCCACCTAGTGCCTACCACCCTGTGCGTAGCTTTGGGATTCTACCCATATGTGATTACTGCAGCTGTATGCACGATGAACATAGTACAGTTTTGTACCTACTATAAATGTAGATGTTCAAGTGCTAATACAGCTGCAGTACAGGTTTCCCTCCCTCCATCCCCTCTAGGTACAGGATTAGTGGCTAACTCCTCCTCATATATCCTATTTTGGGTTATCCTCCTATGGTGTATTTGCTTGCAACTTCTCTTTTTTGATAACATTGCATTGCTTGAATATATATATATATATATATATATATATATATATATATATATATATATATATATATATAGACATATAGCCTTATAATTTATGTATTGCCTTCCCTTTGGGGGGCACCTGACATCTGGGGCAAGAAAGACTGAAGAATATGGCGTCGGCTGTGATTTCTATACCCCTGTCGCACTGACGTTGGGGAAGAAGGTGACAACAACCGACACCGGACCAAGACTTTGGAATTCGGCTGACCGAGGACCCGCCTGACGGCAGAGAACCCATATGTGATTACTGCAGCTGTATTAGCACTCGAACATCTACATTTATGGTAGGTACAAAACTGTACTTTACTGCCTTTGCTAGGCAAGGATGCCTGGTTGGTAACTTTAGACTTAAAAGAGGCTTACCTGCATATCCCAATCAGGGAATCTTGCAGAAGATACCCCCCCTTTCAAAGCAGGCTATTTGCATTACCAGTTCTCTGCACTGCACTTTGACTTATCTACTGCGCCCAGGGTCTTCACAAAGTGCCTGGCACCAGTAATTGCATTTTGCAGACAAAGAAACATTCAAATTTATCCTTACCTGGACAATTGTCTAATTCAGGCAGAAAACAAGGACACTCTTCTAAAACATCTGGCGTTTGTAAAAAGACTTATAACTTGTCTAGGGTACACCATAAACGAAAAGAAATCACAATGGGTACCCTCTCAAATAAATACATTCCTGGGTGCAAGCTTGAATACAACTGCCCAGATGACTTGTCTTATGCCAGAAAAACAAATTCAATTGATGACTTACTTCAAACAAGTGGCCACAAAATCCCAGCTATCTGCAAGACAAATTCTGCAGGCCTTGGGGTTCATGGCTTCCTGCATTCTAATAATTCCATATGTAAGACTGCATATGAGGAAACTTCAATGGTACCTAAAAAGCTTATGGAGTCAACATTGTTACAGCCTGGAAACAATGATTCCTATCATTCCTTGCCTGCAGCAAGAGTTCCAATGGTGGGCAGAGGCCTGCCACCAAAACAAGGGACTGTCATTCATTCCACCCCCTGCCACCCAAACCCTGACTACAGACGCATCAGATTATGCTTGGGGGGTGCATCTGGCAGGGCGATGCATTCAGGGCCAGTGGAGCCCAAATCAAATGCACCTACATATCAACCAGAAAGAGATGCTAGCTGTACAGAATGCTCTGACAGACTTCAAGGACTATCTTCATCCAGGACAACTACTGATAGACAGACAACACCACAGTCATGTGGTACATAAACAAGCAGGGGGTACCCATTCCTACCCCCTTTGCAGACTAGCCATGGCTTTGTGGAACCTGGCCTTGACTTATCAAATACATCTACAGGCTCAATTCCTGCCAGGAAAGCAAAATACTCTGGCAGACAAACTAAGCAGAAATCTTATGGACCCACACGAATGGAAACTGGATCCACAAATCTTCAGCATGTTGATACGCAAATGGGGGAGCCCAGACATAGTTTTGGGGTGAGACAAAAAGATCTATCAGTTGGACAAATTCTGCACAAGAATTCGTCACTAAAGAGCGTAGAAAGTGGATGCTCTATCCTTCAGCCGGAAAAACCTGTCAGTCTATGTCTTTCCCCCTCTGCCTCTGCTCTCCAAGGTCTTACTAAAAGTCAGACAGGAAAAAACAAAAATGATGCTGATTGCTCCAGACTGGCCTCGCCAACACTGGTAACTGCTCCTGCGCAATATGTTGCACCTTCCTCCGTGGTACCTGCTTCAGACGCCTTATCTACTGTCTCAGCAGAACTATCAAATTCTGCACACTCTGCTCCAAACTCTGAATCTTGCAGCATGGCTAATCAACTAATTTCACCAGTTACATCTCTCAGCAAACCTGTGATGGATGTCATTTTGGAGGCTAGAAGGCCTAGTACTAGAAAATCTTATGCTGACAAATGGAAAAGATTCTGTGCCTGGAATCAAGCACAAGGAATAAGCACAGCAATGCCCAATATTCCTCAGATTCTGCAATATTTAACTGAGATGCTTTACAAGGTCCTATCTTTTTCTTCCATAAAAATCCATGCCTCTGCCATTTCAGCTCCATTACAACACAAAGCTTCCCCTCTTTTCTCATCCCCTGCTTAAAGCAGTATCTCAGAGGGGCCAAAAATTTAAGACCTCCCAGGAGAGCACCAACTCCTGCATGGGGCCTCAATTTTGTGTTGAAAAAACTCACTCTTCCTCCTTTTGAGCGAGCTGCTACTGCAGGCCTAAAATTTCTCTCTTGGAAGACAGCTTTTCTTTTAGCAGTCACTTCAGCTAGAAGGATTTCAGAACTACAGGCCCTCATGGCAGTGGAGCCTTTGATTATCTTTTACCCGGACAGGGTGGCTCTCAGGACCAATCCATCCTTTATGCCTAAAGTGGTATCTAGTGTGGCTCTTAATCAGACCATTCATCTGCCAACCTTCTTCCCAAATCCACAGAACAAGGGTGAGCAGATTCTGCATTCAATGGATGTACACAGACAACTAAGATTCTACTTAAACAGGCCAAAATCTCTAAGAAAATCTGAGCAATTACTGGTGGCATTTGCTGCAGGGGCAGGAGGGAAGGCTATTTCAAAGCAGACTATTTCAAAATGGATAAGCCATTGTATTCGTTTCTGCTACATGCAACATGGTAAACCTGTCCCCAAGGTGGATCAGATCCCATTCCACCGGGGCTGCATCTACTTCTGCAGCCTTTCTCAGAGGGGTTCCTACCAGAGACATCCTAGAAGCTGCTACCTGGAGCTCAGTTCATATGTTCACCAAACATTACCATTTACCTCTCTACTCTAAATCCAGAGCAGGCTTTGCCGTTGCTGTCCTGCAGGGCCTTATAGCTGCTCCTAATGCTGTACAATTCCATCCCCCCAACCATAGCTTTTGGATTCTACCCAGATGTAATGACTGCAACAGTCAAACACGAAGAACAATAGTACAGTTGTGTACACTTACCATAAATGTAGATGTTCAAGTGTATTCACTGTTGCAGTCCTGGTTACCCACCCTCCAGCCCCCTGTTTTTCTCTACTGTACCTCTTCTTTCTTTTACTGTGCTTAAAAGCCTTTTTGGTGTATTTGCTTTTATTTGGAGATATATGTTTTGTGTTGTAATTTACATGCATGTGTATATATATATATATATATATATATATATATATATATACACATACATACATACATACACGTATATATATTTTGCTCCCCATTTGGGGGGGCACCTGACATCTGGGGCAAGAAATACTGATGAAAATGGTATCGGCTGCATGTTTTATACCCCTGACATCATGGAAGAAGGTATAGCAACCGACGCAGGATCCAAGACTTGTTAATCAGGCTGACTGAGGGCAACCTGCCAGCAGATTACCCCAAATGTAATGACTGCAACAGTGAATACACTCGAACATCTGCATTTATGGTAAGTGTACACAACTGTATTTTCAAGGCACTTGGTTCCTGCAAGAGGCCAATTTGCACATCAGCGTCCTAGAATTAAGGGTAGTGCAAGCATTCCAGGCTGTCCTTCCTTTGGGGACAATTGCAATCCAATCAGACAACATGTCCATAGTCTGGTATATCAACAAACAAGGGGGAACCAAATCCTACTCTCTATGTCGGAAGCTCTAAGGATTTGGCAATGGGCAATCACTTCCATCCACTTTCTGATAGCAACACATATCCCAGAGAACTCCAAACATCATTGCGGACAAACTGAGATGTGTCCTCCTGCCTCACGAGTGGTCTCTCAATTCCAATGTAGTAGCGAAGATCTTTCGTCCATGAGGTCAGCCTTGCTGCAACCTGTTTGCTTCTTCTATAAACCACAAATGCAGCAACTACTTTGCCCTCATCCCCCCTCGTGGGGAGTTCCATAGAGATGCATTTCTTCTCATGTGGCCCGTGGGACTCCTGTATGCCTTTCTACCAATTCCACGTATCCCCCAGTTTCTGAGGAAAGCCCAATGGTTGAGAAGCAAAGTGGTTCCTATTGCACCATACTGGCCCCGCCAAGTCTGGTTCCCCTTTCTTTGGCCTCATCTGGTTCACTGCCAGTGGACTGTGGACCCAGCTCCGAATCTACTGTCTCACCCTTGGGGGTCTGATGCATCCCAATCTTCAAAATCTCAAGCTGACAGCTTGGTTTCTCCAGTTCCAGTAATTGCCAGGCAGAATAACTTGTCCTCTCCTTCTGGCCTCCATAAACCATTAACCAGGAAGCTTTATCTTGGCAAATGGAAAAGATTTTCACTTTGGGCGAGTACAAATTGCATAGACTCTTCTCGACGTCATTTAACAAGGTCCTGGAATATTTAGCTACACTTATTTGAAATGGGGGCCTCTATCTCTACAATTAAGTTTTATTTGGCTGCCATTTCAAATTTTCATAACTGTTTTGATGACAATTCCTTGATGTCTCGTCACCTATGCAAAATTTTTCTTAAAGGTGCTGAGCATTTAAACCCCCCCCCTTTCAAGGACCCTGTAGCACCATGGGATTTAACTTTAGTCTTACAATGTCTAGTCTGACAGCCCTTTGAGCCAGCATCTACTTGTGACCTCAAGTTCTAATCTTGGAAGACCCTCTTCATAGTAGCTATCACTTCTGCTAGGAGAATTTCAGAGTTACAGGCTTTGTGTGTGAAATATCCATACATCATTTTTCACAAAGAGAGAGTATCACTCAGAACCAATCCCACCTTCCTTCCCAAACTGGTATCAGATTCTAATATTAGTCAGTCCATAGACTTACTAGTTTTCTTCCCAGAATGTACAAACAAAGGAGAGTACCGTTTACACTTGTTGGATGTTCACAGACAATTACATTTTTACTTGGACAGAATGAAATCTTATAGAAAATCAGACCAACTATTGCTGTCATTTTCAGGACCCAGATTGGGCAAGCCTGTATCAAAGGTCACCTTGTCAAAATGGCTAACACTCTGCATTACCTTTATGTACAACCAAAATAAACTCAAGTTATCAACTACAATTAGAGCTCATTCTGCAAGATCTGTTTCCACTTCAGCGGTCTTCTATTCCAGAGCTTCTGTGGAAGACATATTTATGCAACTGCAACTTGGGCTACTCCACATTCCTTTATCACTCATTACAAGTTAGATATGGTCTCCAGGGGAAGAGCATCCTTTGGTTCTATGATGCTCAGGAATAGCCTTCCTTAGGGCCTCCCAAGATCTAAAGAAGCTGGGGACTCTGTCCCATCAGTCAAGAATTGAGAGAAGACTGACAATAGCAGATAAATAAGTTATGTTCTTACCATAACATTCCATCTGTATTGTCGAACTTCATTTATTCTTGACATCCCACCCTCCTGCCCCCTTCCAAAGACTCCTGAAGGTTCAGAGCTAGTCCTAGATGTGCCTTCTGCATTTTCTTAACTACTAGATAAACTTGATCTGAGGTAATGGGGAGAGAGACATTGTGTGCATTAGCTCATGAGTTTTTTGGCTGGCGCGGGCTATGTGTAACCGCAGAGTCGGTTCTGAGAGGACAGAACCGAACCCTTCAGTCAGGAATGAATGAAGATCAACAGCACAGATGGAATGTTATGGTAAGAACATAGGGTTGCTGTGGTTCTTCTAGGGCATTACAGTTCTCAGGATTAGGCATCTGTATGTCACATGTACTTTATGCCTTATGTGAAGGACATGCATCTGATGTATGACACTGGGAGGGTGTAAATGCTTATGTATGCTGGCCCAAACATTAGCTGTCCTCATCAGTGTATCCCATGTATAAACAATACTGCAACAGTGAGAAGTAAGACATCTACTGCTAGTGTAAGATCTTGCACAACTGTACTTTGTGGCAGGGAGGAGACAGTTTCATCCAGGATTCCCTAGTTGTTAATAGAAATTATAAAGATAACACACTTTTTTTTACAGGGTTGGGAATAGGGAATGTTCTGGCAACTTGCAAGATTGGTACTTTAGACTTTGGCTGGCAAGAGTTAACTTGCACATCGTTGTTGCCTTTTGTGAAGATACCTTGGGCTGATGCAGTAGAATAGTGAGAAGGCATCCCCTGACAACATGGACTGTAGTTTCACCATATATGGTTGCAGTCATTGGATGAGTAGTTAAGTTTCCCTCTGTTCTTGTTCCCTTCTTTTTCTGTAAAATGATTGTGTTGATGCCATAGCTCGAGTATAATAGCTTGTATAAAAAAGCCACATAATAGTGTGCATGTGTATTCTACTTCCTTTACAGGTCTGTTCTGGTTTAATGGTCTTACTCAGTGTGAAGCAAGAATCATGGTAGTATAAGGCAGGAAGAAGGCAGATCTACATTCCTGATAATCAACAGTTCATTATGTGAGTCATATTGTAAGTTAATGAGAGGAAGGAAGGAGTATCTTTGTCCAGAATGCCTGATGCTGATGTGAGTTGCAGAATTTGTTGCTTGAGGTCCCTGAGTCATCTGTGCTAGCATGAATAAGCAAAACACATTGGCTTTTTTATGGGAAGAAGCAGCTGGGTCATGTATGATTATAGCTGCAACTCCCTATCTAATTAATTGTGCTGTTTTATTGTGCAATCAGAAAATGAAATCATGTTGCGGGAATATGATTTCACTTGGCTTAACTGTAGTTTCTTAAATAGAATTCTTAGTAAACAAAGAAATCTGACGTCTTTCAAAGTTTAAGTTTGACAGCCGCTGTTTATGCTGAAAACATGGATGCTCGGATATATGTTGTAATACTTTCTGCACATTATTTCTGTGCTGACCCATTTTAAGTTTGGTGTCATTGTACGGAAGAATGCTGTACACTGTGGAAAATGGCTGAGATGTGAGCATGGTAACTCTTTGACCTTCTCAGACCCTATTATGTTGTTGCTGGCAGAGGCATGACAAAGGAAGTGTTGTGGGATCAAGACAAGGGGGGCAACAAGCCAATGTGCTAGCAATTGCATGAAATGGCACTGGAGGTAGTTTTTGTTTGGGTGGGGGGGCTTTGTAGGGCTTAAAGAACAAAATGCTTGTATCTGGGCAAGTGGTATGTTGTAAAGTCTGTTGATCCATGGCTGATTTGGGCCAATGAAAGTAGACCAACCACAGATGTCTGCTAAAGTGCTGTATCTTGTTTATTTTTATTATGTGGATTTTGTAAGGATGTTCAAGAAGTGCTTCTGTCATGCCTGCCTTTTGTCTCCCAGTTATGTTAACATTTTTGTGTTTTGCAGTAACACTGTGACCAGCTGTGTTTGTAAAACAGTCTGGTTATGCTGTATTTATTTAATTTTGTTCACCAGGTTAGCCCCAACAGGCGTGACTTGTTTTTAGAGGAGACCTTATGTGGTATATTGCAGCTAGTTGTAATTTGAGTGGGATACCAGATCCTAATCTTTGTGATCAAGTGCCACAGAAATTGTTTACATCAGCTGAACCACCACAAACTCCCGCAGATGGAACTTCAGTTTATTGTTTCTTCCAAAGGATGGTATCTTTATTAATAGTTTGATTTGTGAATGATTGCTTTGTGCTAAAACCTGTTTACTGTCATATTCTGAGTTCTAAAACATGTCTTTCTCACTTCTTTTAGCACAACTACAGCAGTGGCTGTGGGCTATCAAAACATTTTTGTACCCATAAACTTGGAAAAACTGAGTAATGAACTCTGTTATAGCAAATTTGCCCTACAAGTCTCTCTCTTTTTTTTTTTCCTAATCCTCCTCTTGTGGACGCATAGTAGTAGCATGGCTCATCTCCTTGGTAACCCTTTCTTTTCCTTCTGGGTAGTGTTGAGAGGGTTGCTGATCCCATCAGATTGTAGGGTGAGAAGATTGATTTGGCTATTTCATGCCCACCCTCCCAGGAGGGAAGCTGTGGTCTTCAGTCAGCTGAATCTTCTCTTTAATTTTTATCCTTGCTGGCTGTGTGATGCCCAGACTCAAGTTCCAAACATCCCAGGCAAATGCCCAGTCCTCTGATTCTTATGAATGCTGATCATTGTCTTAGCTTGTAAGCTAATAGAAAATGTGGTTAACATGGTTTCCGGCTTCAGGGGTACTAAATGTACTTGCTACAGGGTAATGTATTCTGCTTCAGGGCAATGATAAATGATTCCTGATGACTCTTTCATTGTAAACCTGGTGAAAATGTGTAATGCCTTCCATTCACAGTTTGTGTGTGTGACAGCCATGCCGTGGACCAGCAATCAAGGAGCCTCAATCCTCACCACTAACACCAGGGAGGGCTTCTCATATAGGAGAAAGGATGATAATAAATACACACAGTCAGGTCCCCAATAAGACTCCCCACTGGTACAGCTATAGGGTCCAGATCTCAGCCTAGCTCGGAAGCTAACTTCAAGTACCCTCTCTGTCCCACCAGTGCTTCGTGTCCCAGGTAGCTGACACACCACACACACTTTGAGATAAGTATTTATTCAACTTCACAGACACTCCTGGGAAAGGCTGACACAGATTCTCCAGCTGTGCTCCTTTACCCAGACTATACGGTAGTAATTTCTGCCACCACCAGCTAATACTTATCAGCTACCCAAAGGCCCTTAAAAGGGTGTCCAATTATTACTGTGCAATATCATTATCCAATTGGTAATGTGACTAATCAGTCTAAGGCTTATTAGAGTGGCTTTGTACAATAAACTCTATAAATATGCAATGTACTCTAAAGCTTACTTATCTCTACACAAACCAGCCACAGGTAAAATGTTTTTAAATTATTTAATAATAAATAATTAAAAACACAAGACAATACTACTACACTACAGTGATATCTAAGAGTTCAGAGATCACACAGAAACATAAAACAATACAGTAGGAATGTTCTGATAGAACAGAAAAACACTTAGTGTAACTTTCTTCTAAGTTCTTAGCTATTACTACAAGAAAACATACTTCTAAGATACTACTTGCATAAAGAGGGCATAAGGCAGTGCTAAGAGTTAGATATCAAGATCAAAATACTTAGTCTCTCAACAATAGTTTTTAAAATCACTAACACATTTCTGCTGGGCCCTCCCAGATTGCATCATTTTGACACTTAAGTTTTCCCAGTATACACATTACATCATTTTTGACACTTAGTCTGGAGTTCTCAGGCCAAAAGGCTACATTGTTTAACAATCTAACACCTGCTCAGGAAACTACAACAATAAAAGACATTTCATATGTAGACTCTAGTAATTATTCCTTAAGTTAAGACAGTAAAAAGAATGTGTTCAGTTAGCCTTTTCGATGCCACTATTTAGATCAAAAGGGTATACAAGACATAATTTTAACTTCAAAAGAACAGATGTGAAAATGCTTGGCTTAGTTTTCCTTACAGCAGATGACAATGTTGCTACAATGTTGAAGTTCACATTTTACAGTGTTATCTTTCATTTAAGAAACAAGGCTGTAGTTTACATGTATAGGTACAAATGATAGAATTATGTGTCAAATTCTATTTGAGAAGGCTGGCAGCCTTCGCCCATCTTTCCCCAATCTTCACATCTCTCCCCCCTTGGACAACTCAAGCTAGTTTTTCAAGTGACCCTTGATAAACGCCGCTTGAGAGGGTTAGGTCTATCTGAGGATACCTCCCCCCATTCCCTGTCTTGAGAGCCCTTTGACATTGCTAATCCCAATGCAGTGCTGCACTGACATATATGCTTCCAACCCCAGGCTCCATCTTAGCAATTTGGCATTTTGCTGACTGGCTCTGTTTAACCATATTAGAGGGCTGTGATCAGTCGTAACAGTGAATTTCCTTCCATACAGATAAGGCTGAATTTTTTGCAGTGCCCACACTATAGCTAGACATTCTTTTTATACGGTTGCATAGCATTCCTCCCTGGGTTGGAGCCTACGACTGAGATAAATCACTGGGTGCTCTTCCCCCTCTGAAGAAATCTGGCTAAGCACAGCCCCCACTCCATGGTTCGAAGCATCCACCTGCACAACAAATTCTTTGCTGTAATCTGGACTGACTAACACAGGGGGTCCTCCCAAAGCTTCTTTAAGCTTTTGAAATGCCTGCTCACATGCTGGGGCCCACACAACCTTATCTGGCCTACTTCTTCCTTGTCAGGTCTGTGAGGGGAGCAACTATGGTGCTATAACTAGGGACGAACTTTCTGTAGTACCCTGCTGTCCCTAAGAATGCCCTCACCTGCTTTTTGCTAACAGATGCAGGCCATGCTTCCACTTTGGCAGGTTCTGGCCTGATCTTACTACTCCCCACTGTATGTCCTGGGTAGGAGACCTCCGCCATACCCACCTGACATTTGCTCAGCTTAATGGTCAACCCTGGCATCTGTAGTCTGCCCAGCACCTCCATGACATCTGAAGGTGCTCTGGCCAGGAATGGCTGTAGATGGAAATATCTAGGTAAGCAAGGGCAAACCCTCCTGATCCTGCTTGGATATTACCCACCAGCCTCTGGAAAGTTGCTGGGGCATTCTTCATCCCAAAGGGCATATTTGTGAACTCATACAAGCCAAAAGGAGTCACAAAGGCTGACCTCTCTCTAGCACTGTGAGTCAAGGGCACCTGCCAGTAACCCTTGGTAAGATCAATGGTTGTAAGATACTTAGCCCCACTCAGCTGCTCTAGGGCCTCATCTGTCCTAGGCATGGGGTAAGCATCTGACTCTGTGTGACTATTTAATTTCCTGTAATCCACACAGAATCTGGTGCTGCCATCCTTCTTTGGCACCAACACCACTGGGGAAGCCCAAGGACTGTTGGACTCTTAAATCACCCCTAGTTCCAACATCTCCTGTACCTCTTCCCTCAGAGTCTGTCTGACACTCTCAGCACTCTATAAGGGGCCTGCCTGATATGTCTTTGGGGTCCTGTATCCACCTGGTGCTGCACCAGGTGGGTGTATCCTGGTTTCCCAGTGAACATGTCCCCAAATTCCTGCAACACTGCTCAGATTTCTCGGACCTGGGTAGGAGATTTCTGCTGGGACATTGCTACCCCTTCCACTGAGGTGTCAGCTCAAGCCTAACTGAGGAGATCAGTCCCCAGATCTTCCTCAGACTCCTCCTGCAATCCACTGCATATACTGAGCACAAGGGCCTCCCTATCATGGTAAGGTTTCATTATGTTAACATGGTACAATTTGTGCCCTGACTGTCTGCCTAGCACTTCCATCATGTAGTTAACATCACTTACCTTTCTAACCACCTTGTAAGGTCCCCCCCAAGTTGCTTGCAGCTTGTTGTGTCTGACAGGAATGAGAACCATTACATGCTGCCCCACAGCATACTCCCTAGCTCGAGTATTCCTGTCATACCACACCTTTTTCTGTTGTTGGGCTTCTGCAAGGTTCTTCTGGGCCAAGCCCATGAGTTCCCCGAGCCTTGTCCTGAGGGGTAGGACATATGCCACAACAGACTCCTTGTGAGTCTCGCACTCACCTTTACACTCATCTTGAATTAAATCTAGAGGTCCCCTCACCCTGTGCGCCCATACAGCAAATCAAAGGGTGAAAAACCTGTGGATGCCTGTGGAACCTCTCTGTAAGCAAGCAACAGATGTGGCAAATATTTGTCCCACTCCTCCTTAAACTGATCTGCAAATGCCTGTAGCATGGACTTGATTGTAGTGTTTAACCTCTCAACAAGACCATTAGTATGGGGATGATAGGGGGTGGTCTTCATGGGCTTCACTCCACAGGACTTCCACAGACAAGCCAGCAGGTCTGAAATGAAATTGGCACCTCGGTCAGTCAGTATTTCTTTTGGGAAACCTACCCTGCTGAAAATCTCTAACAAAGCATTTGCCACCTTCTCTGCCTCAATGGAGGACAAAGCCACTGCCTCAGGGTATCGTGTAGCATAATCCACTAGCAGTAGGATATACTTTTTTGCTCTGGAACTTGGGGTACTCAGAGGACCCACAATATCCATAGCTACCCTCTGAAATGGCTCCTCCATCACAGGCAAAGGCATCAAAGGAGCTCTCACCTTATCTCCTGCTTTGCCTACCTTTTGGCACTGCTCACAGGTCCTGTAGTACCCTGTTACATTTCTGGAATTTCCAGGCTAAAAGAAGTTTTGCATAATACGCCTCTTTGTACGTTTTATGCCCATATGACCTGCAAAGGGAATATCATGGGCTATGGCTAGAAGCGCCAGACGGTATGTTCTAGGCACTACCAACTGCTGTACTCTTTCACCTTCTAGCCCTCCCTCAGGGGTCCACTCTCTCTATAATAACCCTTTGTCCCAGTATGCAGATTTCCCTTGAGAATCAGGTGCCTCCCTAGCTACCTGCCTCAGGCTTTGCAATGTAGGGTCTGAGAGCTGAGCCTGTCTCGACTCTCTCCTTGTAACCCTTCCCAGCTCCCCTTCCACAGGAAGTCTGGCATCCTCTGACAGTGGTGCCTCACTGTCACCCTGGGTGCTACTACTTACCTCTACCTTTGCAGTCACTCTGTCCAAAGGAACATCAGTACCCACAAGCAGCTGTTGCTCACCTTCAGTCTCACTGCTACAGCGTAGCTCACTCCCTGAAGTAACCACCTCACCAGTCCTGGCTGCAAGTATGCAGTCTGTCTGGGTCTCCCCCAGGCTACCAGACACACATGCTTGTCTCCTAGCCTCACTGAGTGTAACTGCATAAGTACATGGCACTGCCTCATCCAAATCCTTCCCTCACAGAACTTCTGCAGGATGGTAGTTCCATACCCATGTTGTCTCAAGACAACCTACGATTGGCATTTTGTCTTTCCCACTTACTGTCTCCCTCACCTTTGGTTCCCCACCTTGTCTCTGTGGACACCTGTATGACACATGGCCCCACTGGTTGCATTTGAAACATTAAACCCTAGCTCCTGGATGTGTACCTGGACTAGTGGCTTCCCCTGCTACTGGCAGAATCTGTCGGTGCAGTCTGTGCTGCCCACTATGGGTTCCTTTAGACCCATGAGCAGTACTGGGGGTCCCCTTCCTGTGCAGGGCTGCCCTGCTTGCCAGGTATAGGTCTCCCTTCTTCCCCAATTCATCTGAAGTAGCACATTGTCTATCAGCTAACCAGATCCTCATGTCCTCAGGCAAAGTGCTTGTTCCCTCACCAAAAGGTCTGCCAGCCCTTCAAATGTGGTGACCTGACATCCACTCACCCAGCTATGAAAATAAGTGCTCAGTTCAGCAACATATTCACCTACATTTTCATCTGCCTTGCATCTGTGCTCACAAAACATTTTCCTATACATTTCAGGTGTTAGCTTAAAACATTCTAAAAGACATTTTTTACAGCATTATATTCAAAACGGACAGAGTCAGGCATTTGTGATGTACAAGTTACAGATTTCACATGGAGTAAGGGGGGGGGGGTCAGGAACCATACCCAGAGCATGTGGTCAACACTATACTGTTTGCATACCCTTTCAAACATGTGAATGAAGCTATCAAAATTATCCCCCTCTTTAAATTGCGGAAGAAATTTATTGACCTGTTGTACTTCTGGTGTCCAGTTACACCCTTCCCCATTACCTCCATGACTCTGGTGAAGAGTCAGCATTTCCCAATCATACTTCCTCTGACGCTCCTTTTATTCAGCTTCTATCTCCAAATGCCTGGCCTTCAACTCAACTCTCTTTAGCTCCAGCTGGATTTTTAAGTCCACTGCAGAAAGGTTGAGCTGTCCATTCTCCGAGGATATTATCTCCACTGCCAGTCTGACTGTCCTTCGCAGAAAAGTTGAGCTGTCCTTTCTCCGAGGATATGGTATCTCCACTGACAGTCTGATTGTCCTCCTGGATGCTGTTTTCTGATGCAGCTGTAACCAAGGCTGCAGTCAGGTCTGCCGTAGTCAGGTTTCCATGCCCCAGTCCCCTAGCCTGGCACATCTCTACCAGCTGGCTGCTTGTCCGCTTTCCATACTACTCTGCTGATATGCTGCCTGCTCACCCTGACTAACTAAACTAACAAAAGAAATAAAACAATTGTGATCTGAACTCTGAGTATTCACTGCATGGCTGTTTTAGAGTACAAAACATCTTCAGAGATCACTGTACATAAGCTACAGGATTCACTCTACCCACACCACTGCAAACCACAAGTGAGGATATCTTATCCCAACCACTGCCAACCACTGTGTGAGGGCCCAACCACTGCCAACCACTGTGTGAGGGCTGTGCCCTGGCCCAGCAATCAAGGAGCCTCAATCCACATCACTAACACCAGGGAGAGCATTTCATATAGGAGAAAGGATAATAAATGCACACAGTGAAGTATAATTTCACTTAAATACACACAGAGATCACAGTCAGTCTGGAGCTGGTTTCTCCCTTGCTCTCCAGGTCCCAAGTAAGACTCCTCACTGGCACAGCTATAGGGTCCAGATCTCAGCCTAGCTGGCAACCTAACCTCCAGTACCCTCTCTGTCCCACCAGTGCTTCGTGACCCTGCCCAGGTAGCTGACCCACCACACACACCTTGAGATAAGTATTTATACAACTTCACAGACACTCCTGGGAAAGGCTGACACAGATTCTCCAGCTGTGCCCCTGTACCCAGACTATACGGTAGTAATTTCTGCCACGACCAGCTAATACTTATCAGCTACCCAAAGGCTCCTAAAAGGGTGTCCAATTATTCCTTTGCAATATTATTATCCAATTGATAATGTGACTAATCAGTCTAAGGCTTATTAGAGTGGCCTTTTACAATGTTGTTGTAATAAGCAATGTACTCTAGAGCTTACCTATCTCTACACAAACCAGCCACAGATAAAAGGTTTTTAAAATATTTAATAATAAATAATTAAAAACACAAGAGAATACTACTACACCACAGTGATATATAAGAGTTCAGAGATCACACAGAAACATAAAACAATACAGTAGGAAAGTTCTGATATAACAGAAAAACACTTAATCTAACTTTCTTCTAAGTTCATAGCTATTACTACAAGAAAACATATTTCTAAGATACTACTTACACAAAGAGAGCATAAGGCAGTGCTGAGAGTTGAATATCAAGATCAAAATGCTTACAGTCTCTCTCTCAACGATAGTTTTTAAAATCACTAACACATTTCTGCTGGGTCCTCCCAGATTACATCATTTTGACACTTAAGTTTTCCCAGTATACACATTACATCATTTTGGCACTAAGTCTGGAGTTCTCAGGCCAAAAGGCTGCATTATTTAACAATCTATAACACCTGCTCAGGAAACTACAACAATAAAAGACATTTCACATGTACAATCTAGTAATTATTTTGTAAGTTAAGACAATAGAAAGAATGTGTTCAGTTAGCCTCTTCGGCACCACTGTTTAGATCAAAAGGGTATACAAGACATAATTTTATCTTCAAAAGAACAGATGTGAAATGCTTGGTTTAGTTTTCATTACAGCAGATGGCAATGTTGCTACAATCTTGAAGTTCACATTTTACAGTTTTTCTTTCATTTAAGAAGCAAGGCTGTATTTTACATTTATATTTACAAATGATAGAATTATGTATCAAATTCTATTTGACTAGGCTGGCAGCCTCCGCCCATCTTTCCCCAATCTTCACAGTGTGTTAATGTTATTTCAGTACTTTTATGTTAGGTAAAGGTTTCCAAGTTTTAAGTGCAATGGTTTGCGGAGAGTGGTTTTACCTTTACTAATGTCATCAATTGGAATCCCAGGGACTCTGTTATTAGGGGATCATGTTGGGTGGGATTAAGCAGGATTTGATTGTAGGTGATATTCAGACTGGATATGTCAGGTCAGGCCTTGCTCAAGCCTTTTGGAAAAGACTGGATGAAACTGCATGTTACCATTTTTGGGGATACAGCGAAGTTTGCCAGAAGAGAGGTGCAGGCTGATTAGGCCAGAGCAGTGGATCAGGGAGGCTGGTGCTAGGAGGTTAGGCAAGTGAATACTTGCTTGGAGGCCTTTCCAGCCATTGTGGCTGAGCTAGGAAAGAAGCCAGATCTAACAGCTAAGGACATGCCTGACCTAACTATCCTTATTTCTCCGTCTGTTGGATGTGATGCATATCCTGCCTAACCAGCTCAACTTTCATTAAACTGTCCTTTGTCTTGCATTGTTACTCCTCCTGCTTCCTACTACCCTTTGGGTAGTGGTTCCAATCATTTATTTCTCTTTGCATGAAATGCTTTCTTGAAGATTCTCATTAGCTATCCATCATGTTTGTGCAGATTGCTTCTTTTTTATACATCTTCACTTTTTTGAAGAAAGGTGGTATGTGTGTGGACCTTGCTTCATTTAAAGTACTTGAGATTCTGTCATGTACCCTGTCTGACTTCTCTCTTCAGGACCTTGTTTTTGTGCTTTGTTTGGAACTGCCTCTGTTGTGTTTATGTCCTTTGCATGGTAGGGCGTTCTAGCTGCACTAGGTGCCCCGGATAGGGTCATGGATCTGTTTCGAAGAAGAAAAGTGTCTTATTTTCTAGTAGTTGTGTATCTCAGTATTCTGCCTCCTTGCCTTGGCTGATTTCTTACATTGCTTACAATCTGGTGTAACCACTCTGAGGGATTTCTTATCCTTTAATTTGTTACCAATGCCCCCTCATTTGATTATTCCTTCACCGGGAATTGTGCGTCCCAGGTAATGATAATTTGCAATTTATTGTGTTGTTAGTCTGTTTTAGACCATTTATGGTTCTTAACCCCCTCTTGTCCTTTTTTTCATCTTCTGCTATATCATCCTATTGCATAATTTTGTACCACTGGCAAAAATGTGTATTTTCTTTGCAGCCGTTGTGCAGTGTTATTTATAAAACTTGGAAAATAAAAAAAATCTGCTGCAGTGCTTACTCTTGTTTTACTGCTGTAGCTACTGCCCTTTTCACTGGATTTGTTGTACAATATCCCTTAGAGTACTATTGCTTTGATACTGTCTGTATTTTATAAACGGTGTCTCATGAAGGGAAATCTGCATCTGTCTTATTCAAAGTCTTTAGGAATTATATCCTTCTATAACAATATATTTTAAAAAGTCACTGGTGTTAGCAGTTCTCCCCTCAGTTCTGTAATTGTTCTGGGGTGAATGATGTCAGGCCTCCATTGTCTAGTGGACCCTTACTTTTTGAGTTCTTTTGTAATCCTTTTTCTTGTATGAAAGAAATGGGTCAGTGCCTTATCTTGGGCTTTTCTGCAGGTTGAATTTGGTGAATCTGAACCCATAGCAGAAGTACTCAGTTTAGCAACCCTGTTTTTTTGCTGATGATAAAAATAATACTAATAATAATAATAATATTTGTTAGTCAGGTTGGCCCACTGGCTACACAGGGGCGACTCAGGAGCAATGTTTGGGTAAGTGACTTGCTCAAGAGTCACACAGTAGGCAAATGGAAACTGTGGGAATCAAACCTAGGGCAGCTGTATAACTTGTCTTTAATGTCAATCTTCATTTCCATTTTTAACTCTGTTGACCGTTTTATTTTTTCTGTTTTGGAATGCTTTCCCTACTTCCTTCTGTTTTCACCTGTATTGTTATTTGCCCATCTATCCTGCATTTACTTGTTTCCTAAATGCTTTATTTTTCCCTGCCATTGTCACCCATTATTTAAAAACAATACTCTTTCTTTTTTTTAATTTGT